>NW_024013806.1:0-640 GCF_000499745.2 Eimeria mitis | reverse complement strand
AGAGAAAGAGCAGAGCAACAAACAAAGGAAAATACACAGAGAAGGATGTTAATCAAGTAGATTAATTTATATATTATTTAATTAAACAAAAAGAAAGAAAAGAAAAGAAAAAAGAAATAAAAAGAAATACAACAAAACAAAACTGAAAAGAAAAGGAAAAAAAACGGAGACAAACACTGCGGTTTATTATTAAGTGATTTGTTTACCTTCGTTGGCTTCAGCAGCAGCGTAGAAACAGAGAAACAAAAAAAGAAGAGAAAATAATATATTTTTATTTTCTTTTTAAGAAGAGAAGAAGAGAAGAGAAAATAATATATTTTTATTTTCTTTTCACTCCAAGAGAAGGAGAGAAAATAAATTATTTTTATTTTCTTTTCATTCCAAGAGAAGAAAAGAAGAGAAAATAATATATATTTGTTTTCTCTTTTTTTTTTTCTCTTTAAACATTCTTCTGCTGCTCTGTGCAACTCTTACCCTTTTCAGTTCCGTGTTTGTTTGCTCTTCCTTCTCCTCCAGTAGTAGTGATATTTAGTAATATAATAATAAAAATAAAAATAAAAAAAAATAATAAAAAAAAAAAATAATAATAGTATATAATAGTATATAATACATCATATTGCAGCCCGCGATTAAAACCAAA
>NW_024013805.1:0-641 GCF_000499745.2 Eimeria mitis | reverse complement strand
GCAAGACGAAGCACTTTGCTTCCTGATCGGTATCCTCGGGCCCAGCTGTACATACACCACAGCAACAGCAGCAAGCAGCAACACAACAGAAGTATAGCTTTTCTTCTCTCTCTCTCTCACTCTATAAAGAAACTCCACTGTTTACTGTACTTTATGCTACATTGTGCTTGAATGCTGAGGTGTACAGACAGCTCGTGGGCTGTCTGTACACCTCAATTCAACTGGGCCGCTGCTGCTGCTGCTCACCAGGCGTCATCTGCTGCAATAGCCTGGAAACAAACTAAGTAAGTAGCGCCCAACATATATAAACCCGAGAAGAAGGTGAGTGCAATATGAAAGCCCTCAGAGCTGCGGGCAGCCTGCAGCAGCGACAACAAAAGAAAAAAGGAGAATAAAAAAACGGGTGCATGCAGGAATGCATGCATACAGAGGGAGAGATACACAGCATAAGGCTGTTACAATGGCTGGGTTAACAACAGTGGTGTCGTATACTGCTACTGTGTTGCGCTGCTAGCGGTGTTGTGTTGCTGTTTTTTCTCTGGCGTGATAGACGCAGGAGCTGGTGCTTGCAAAGGGTGAGGGTGGCTATGTGTGCTGTGAATGCGGGCTTCATGGGTGAGGTTCTAGGCGCTGGTTTGTTT
>NW_024013804.1:0-641 GCF_000499745.2 Eimeria mitis | reverse complement strand
ACTTTAAGTCTTTGCCTTCATTGCGGCTCGTCTCCGGTCAGGTTAAGGCCGGAGAACCAGCGTTACACTCGCGGTGGAACTCTAACAACTGGACTGTCTGTTGTTACTGCCCTCGCTTCAAAGCTAAGAGACGAGCAGCAATGGGTTGCTCCCCCACCGGAGTGCAAATTCGACATGGGAGAAGGCTGCGACCTTAATGCTCTATACTCGGATTCTTCGCTTTTAAGCGTGTTCATGACTGATAAGCCCTATACTGTGTTATACACCAAGCAGCAATGCGTGTGGTTGGGCTCCGCCGCTCACGCTGCCCCTGTTAACTATGCATGCGGTTCAACTAGGTGTAGCAAGAGTCAAGGAACCGTCGGGAGCTGCAGTACAGTTAGGAAACCAAAGACAAGAGTCCCCCCAAACCGGCATGCCTCTGTAGCAATGTCCAACTGCAGATTGCACAACAAGGGCCTGAGGCTTGTTCGAAGAGGATGCCGCCCACAATGAGTTGCCCGACACCTAGCTACAACTGCTGCTTTGAGGCAAGTCCTCAAGCGTTCCTGCTGCGGCGCCTCCTCACGCACGCTGTAACATGAGTTAGCGCAGAGTTAGCTGAGGAGCCTATTGACAGCTTTGGCATGCTGCGCGTAAGC
>NW_024013803.1:0-641 GCF_000499745.2 Eimeria mitis | reverse complement strand
TGCTCGCTGGGTTTCGCTCCACGCCGCAGATTTCCAGCCGCTCCCACCAACAGAAAGTTCAAAGTATGTATGTCAGATGTTATACATATGATTTATTGTGTTATAAATGAAAATTAGTCTAGTGAGGTCCAAAGAAATACGTGAACTATGTCCAACTGGAGAAGGGAGCCGTGTAGGTTGTGAAATCAGCAACACGCTCCAGAAGAAAAAGAGACTGTCTGGTAGTGCGACTGCATCGGCAAAACAGATGAATAAAATGGAAGGCAAATGCACCTCCAGTTGAACGGCTTCGATAGTGAAATCCCATCATTCGTGTGGATGCCGTCCTTCCATCGCCGTCCCCTGCATGCCGCGAGAACATGAAAGCCAGTAAGCGAGTAGATGTTTGCCTGGCTGGCATCCAGTTGTTATTGACAGATCCTTAGGCTCAACCTCTGGCTGCTAAATGGCAAAGCTGTGAACGTAAATCATTTGAATTCATCAAGTCCCTTTGTTGAGGACGGAAACCGGTTGAATTGCTATCGGTACTCGACTTGTAGTGCCGGCGCATTACAATAGGTAAGTTATAGTGTATCAGCTAGTATTTTCATTTCTCTTCTTAGGAGTATATTCGCACTTTCCAATTCGGAACACGCTTAAGT
>NW_024013801.1:0-641 GCF_000499745.2 Eimeria mitis | reverse complement strand
TATATATATATATATATATGTATATGTATATATATATATATATTATATAATGGTTTATGTGGGTACTAAAATAATTATTTTAATTATTTTTTTGTTTTTTTTGTTTTTTGTTTTTTTGTGTGCAGAAACAGAAAAGCAATTCTGCCGTTCATCTTATAATTTAATTAAAATAAAATAAAATAAAATAAAATAAAAATAAAACAAAATAGAGTAAGATAAAAATAAAATGAAATAAAACAAAATAAAACAAAATGAAACATAAGAAAAGATAAAATAAAATAAAAGGAAAAAAAAAATAAAATAAAAAGCAATACAATAAAAAGGCAATAAAATAAAATAAAATAAAATAAAGTAAAATAAAGTAAAATAAAATGAAATAAAATAAAATAAAATAAAATAAAATAAAAAAATAAAATAAAAAAATTTATGTCTACGAGTTGGAGGCTAAAATTAATTAATTTATTTCTTATTTTCTGTTTCTTCTGTGTTTCTTTATTTTTTCTTTTTTATTTCTTTTTCTTTATATCCTTTCTTTCTTTTTTCTTTTTCTTTTTTCTTTTTCTTTTTTTTCTTTTTTTCTTTTTCTTTTTTTTCTTTTTTTCTTTTTATTTCTTCTTTTTTCTTTATTTCTTTTTTCTTTT
>NW_024013800.1:0-642 GCF_000499745.2 Eimeria mitis | reverse complement strand
ATGGGCGACTCGGTGGAGAGGAAGCCTCTACAGCACCAGGGGGAAGAGGCTGAGGACTTCCATCAGTCCACGGCTAACGCTAAGAATCATTCGCCGTCAACAGTGCAGCTCGCCGATCGAAGCAGAAGCTTGATGGGGTCACCAGAAGAGAATGTTGACTTGGAAGTTCAACGGTCCCGGTCTTTCGTAAGCGATAGGGGGACTCTCGACTCATTGCCTGATAGTGACGTCTGTGAACCGTCAGCGGCCCGCCAGCCTGAGCAGGAGCTCCCCTTGCTGGTTTACCCCCCTCTTAATAGTCTTAAAAGGCGCGTTCGGAGCAGCATGAACAATGCCAACGGTGACGCCAGCAGAGGGGCCAGCAGCTGCGAGTCCATTGCTGCGCTTATTGAATCCCTTGCGCCAGCAGAAGCCACAGCAACTGCAGACAGTATTCAGATGCAATATAGAGAAAAAGACAAACAGAAAGACTTAGCTGGTGTGGACGAACCAACCAATCGGGAGGCGCGTTCAAACGATCTTCATCCTGGAGCTACAGAACAAGGAAACGAAGTGCTGTCGTCGATGGCAAGGGGGGGACCAAAGGGAGGAATATCTACACGTATGCAGCAGGCGTACGCCTCATCCCTGCAGCGGGCAAGA
>NW_024013799.1:0-642 GCF_000499745.2 Eimeria mitis | reverse complement strand
GCGAACGCTTAAGACGGGCTCCCAAAATAATTGGAGTATGCATTATACCACGCCCGTAGCGCCCCCAGAGAACCACTCTGCAGGATTACGTATATACTGCCATGGATCTGTCTGGCAATAGAGAACGGCAACCATCGCCATATTACATATATCCTCTCCAGATGCACTGCTTTCATCACGCCTGAGTACCCCGTGTCCCCACGAATGCTTTGAGCGGTAGGGACTCGGCCAAACTAGAAGTCTTAACTCCCCCGACTGCCTCAGTCCACTGCTACCAGCATCATTCCCAGTGAAATCCGCACATACTTCAGCCACATAGAGGCAATATGCAAAGCAGCGAACGCTCTTAATCAAGCTACAAGCAAACTGCTACCTAAAGCATCTTACATACCGGCTGTTCCGGCAGCTAGCGACACCACCACCGGTCACCGCGTAGACTGACGTGTAACCAACAACTCCCTAGCATTCACATAGACCAGTGAAAGTGTCTAGACAACCCATTCGCAAAATTAGATGTGTGCACACCAAGCCACCAACCCACATCGCAGTAACTGAATGTGGCAACTACTGCATTTCATCTAAAAACCTTGAACACCACCGTATAAATTACAGAGCAGTCGAAGCACCGACACCTGAAACTAT
>NW_024013796.1:0-642 GCF_000499745.2 Eimeria mitis | reverse complement strand
GCAGCAGGAGCAGCAGCAGCAGGAGCAGCAGCAGCAGCAGCAGAAGAAGAAGAAGAAGAAGAAGAAGTGTATGAGCGTGTGTTGCTGATATGTACAGACGATAAACTGCCCCATATATATGAAACACCCCCACCATGTAAACATACACTGTCTCCTTTCTGTCTCCTTTTCTGTCTCCTTTTCTGTCTCCTTTTGTTTATTCTTTTGTCTCCTTTTCTGTCTCCTTTCTGTCTCCTTTTAGCTTTTATTCTGTATCTTCTTTTCTCTCTCTCTCCTCTTGTCTCCTTTCTGTCTCCTTTTGTCTCCTTTCTGTCTCCTTTTGTCTCCTTTTGTCTCCTTTTGTCTCCTTTCTGAACCCTTTTTTTTATTCTTTTGTTTCTTCTTCTGTCTCCTTTTGTCTCTTTTTGTTTATTCTTTTGTCTCCTTTTCTGTCTCCTTTTGTCTCCTCTTGTTTATTCTTTTGTCTCCTTTTTTTTATTCTTTTGTCTCCTTTTCTGTCTCTTTTTTTCTCCTTTTGTCTCCTTTTGTCTCCTTTTGTCTTTTATTGTGTTGTATTTATTTGTATTTACCTGTATTTATTTTTATTTATTTTTATTTATTTTTATTTATTTTTATTTATTTTTATTTATTTTTATTTATTTT
>NW_024013795.1:0-642 GCF_000499745.2 Eimeria mitis | reverse complement strand
CGAGCTTCATCGCCCTAGAGGACATGGACGCAGACGTCGCCATCATGCTCATAGAATGGATTCAAGAAGATAGGTATGATGATGCTGCTGTGAACACTGGATTTGACATGTACGCAAATCTCCTGTATAGGCTGCCTGATTCCGCCGACCTGAATTGGACTAGGTGCATGCGTGTCCTGATGGCCGCCGACAAGTTCCAAGTTCACACATTGGTGAGTTAAGGATGAACTCATTCCCACCAGAACATGAACAATAATGCTTTTTAAAGGTGCACTACTGCATCTGCCATCTCCGCCGCCTCCTTACTCAAGGACGTGTGACATTCGACGAGATCATTGTAGTTCGCAAGATGCTGCAACAGTGCACAGGAACAAACACTACAAAACTGGGTACGCTAGACGCATATCTGTGACCAGAAACCATTAAATAATATTCTCTGTAGCTAGGGACTGTGAGGCTTATGTAGCTGCTCGAGCAGCATCCGACCCGTCGAAGATGTGGAGCATCCTGGACTGCGGAAGCATAGAGATAAGAAAAGCATGTGGCAAGGGCAATTCAGCCGCCATATAACCAACTGGGCAATGCGCAGCTTTTTGGCTGTGCTTTCTGCTGCTGAGGACTGCAATCTAAAGAGCTGAAAAA
>NW_024013794.1:0-642 GCF_000499745.2 Eimeria mitis | reverse complement strand
GCAGCAGCAGCAAGATGATGGATGGGTTGATGTTTCTGTGCAGCAGCAAGAACCACAAGTAGTATGCTGCTGTTGCTGCTGCTGCTGCTGTTTGCTGCTGCTGCTGCTGCTGTTTGCTGCTGCTGCTGCTGCTGTTTGCTGCTGCTGCCGTTTGCTGCTGCTGCTGATAATAATAACAAATAAAAATAATAATAAATAATAAGAGAAATAAAATGTTTCCTTTTGCTGCTGCTGCTGCTGCTGCTGCTGCTGCTGCTGCTGTTGCTGTTGTTGTTGTGCTGCAGCAAGACGCAGTGAAGGAGATACCGGGTGCTGCTGCAGCAGCAGCAGCAGATGGAGAGCAGCAGCAGCAATCTGAGAGCCGTAAGAAAGACAAAAAGAAAGGAGAAAAAAGCAAAGACAAAGACAAAGACAAAGACAGAAAGAGCGAGAAAAAAGATAAAAAGAAAGACAAAGACAAAGACAAAGACAAAGAAAAAGAAAAAGAAAAAAAAAGAAAAGATACAGCAGCAGCAGACACAGACAAAAAAGCAAAAGACAAAGAAAGACAAAAAAGAGAAAAAGAATTAATTAAAGCTCTCTCATCCAAACGCACCGTCCGGCTTGGCTGATTCATCGACAGGTATCTAGCTAGCTAGCTAG
>NW_024013793.1:0-642 GCF_000499745.2 Eimeria mitis | reverse complement strand
TGGGGTGTACCAGCGGCTTGTCAATGCCAGACGTCCCCTAGGAGATGCACTAAGGCGCTCGATATGCCTGCACAAAACGTTTGGGCTTTACAACCTGCAGGATCTCAAGATAGTGTGAGGCGGGGGTGATTCTCGACGGCTCGCCTCCTCTTACGACAAAAAATAATTCAAGATGGCCAACGATGAGATGCAGAGCTTTCGCTTGCAGACTTCTATCCGTCTCCGGGTCCTCCCAGCTTCACAGGAAGCATTGCCTGACCGTTTAATACACCTTTAATGTTGACGAGGCAAACACCGTACCGTCCTGCAGCTGCTCCTTGTGCTATCCCCAAGCCACCCACTCTGCCCGTGCTGCTGCAGAACAACCATATTGCTTATGCCCAACTGGTAGCCGCCAACTGATCCTGGAGTGTTCGTCTCGGGAGCCACAAAGAGTGATCGATCGCCAAACTGTTCCTGAGTCCCAACCAACCAATCAGCAGCTGCTCTTCAAGCGACCGGCGCAGCGCCCTTCAGCCAACGGCACAGAGCAGTACTGTGGAGCAACCACACCTTTTCATATCTTGCGTCACAATATCTGCTTTTGCTTGTGGCAACAAACGACCTCCCAGAAACTCCGGGCAAATCCCACAGTCGCTCGAC
>NW_024013792.1:0-642 GCF_000499745.2 Eimeria mitis | reverse complement strand
CATGACACTGCGCAACGACCCAGTGGCAGACGTACGGAACCCCTGTAGAAAAGCAAAATGTACATGCTACGTTCAAGTGGGATATCTAAGGCTGTCAAAGGTTCGTATGGACGCCCGGCACAAGCAAAGAAGAACACAGAGCACAGACTCTCACGGCGATCCCCATGAACGAGCAATCAAAGCAACCAGCCAAACAGTTGGTGCTTCATACGCCACTGCATCTACCCAGGTAATGTGCCAGGTCAGCTCGAAACTGGACCTCTTCATTCGTGTCGCGTGGTTTACAAACTACACCTACGTTTTTTGACCGGCGTTATCCTGTCAGCGGCTGTCAACTGCGCGTCAGCGTAAGCCTGCGTATGATTTGTTCTTTTAACCAGTTTGGTGGCTGCGCAGCTCGCCTGAATATCTCCACGCCCTCGCACCAGGTGTTCGATTCCCATATTGCACAAGATCCACAGGGGTTGCGGCAAAAAGCGTCGAAACAACCAATATCCAAAAGACGTAGATTCGCAGTGTTTCCAACTGAAACAAGTCGCGCACCCGTGAAAAAGATTAGCTTGCTGCGCCATTGGTATAGCAAGCCAGTATTCACGCTGCAAGGTGCGGGGCTTCCCAGAGCTAAGAATAACAATGGCCCAC
>NW_024013790.1:0-642 GCF_000499745.2 Eimeria mitis | reverse complement strand
GAGAAGATGCGCCTCTTCTCCCGCCCCGAATCCACGACGTACCTGAAATTAACAACCGTAAAACCGTAGGTCCTAAACAATAAAGCCTAAACCCTAAACGCAGCACTGCGGAGACAGCAGCGAAGCCATGGCATGCAGTTCTGAGGCGGCAGAGATGAAGTAAGAGGCACACACAACAAGAACCGGCACCCCAGGAGCACAGCAACCCATGCTGAGGAGGCCTGGATCCCCGCACGGCCTCTCCTGAGGCCCTGGGCTAAGCTCAACGCACTCAACGCCGAAAGCGTCGCACGCGACACTGCACGGGGAGTGGAGAGAAGAGCAAGAAGGGGTAAACAGAATTAATTCAGCAGCGATAAACAAAAACGACCATCTAAATAAAATATGTGCAGACACATCATCACGATTTCAGCTCCGTTAAGGTACAGGTCCGGTGGCATTCAATTGCTGAAAAGGCACAATACAATACCTACAGCGAACGGAGAAGGCATAATGTTCCACTGCGTATTCCCGCTGCGCTTCGTAAACCACAAACCCTAGGCCCTGTGCCCTTAACCCTTGTGGAACCCTTCGCATGCAAAGACGTACCGCACATTAGGTAGCGTCAGGGATGTCTCTGCCACATTTGTTGCCACAATAAGG
>NW_024013788.1:0-642 GCF_000499745.2 Eimeria mitis | reverse complement strand
CCTCGGCTGCAGCAGCAACAGTTGCTGCATACACAGGGTTTATGGGGCTTTATTTTTAGGGTTTATCAGGCTTATTAGGGTTTAGGGTTTAGGGTTTAGGGTTTAGGGTTTAGTATTGCGCGCAGCGGAGCAGCAGCTTGTGTTTATATGAGGAGCGTTTTGAGGGTTTAGGGTCTATATATTCTCTAGCCTTTTTCAGGGTTTAGGGTTTAGGGTTTAGGAGGGTTAATAGTAGGGTTTAGGTTTTAGGGTTTAGGGTTTGTGTGTAGGTAAGCAGCAGCTAGTTTATACAGTGAATGTATCGAGGGTTTCCTAGTGCCTACACCCTTGCACTACCTAGGGTCTAGGGTTTAGGGTTTAGGGTTTAGGGTTTAGGGTTTAGGGTTTGTGTTTAGGTGAGCAGCAGCGGTGGTTTATACAGTGAATGTATCGAGGGTTTCCTAGTGCCTACACCTATACCTAGGGTTTAGGGTTTAGGGTTTAGGGTTTAGGGTTTGTGTTTAGGTGAGCAGTAGCGGTGGTTTATACAGTGAATGTATCGAGGGTTTACTAGTGCGTACACCCTAGCGCTCCCTAGGGTTTAGGGTTTAGGGTTTAGGGTTTAGGGTTTGTGTTTAGGTGAGCAGCAGCGGTGGTTTATAC
>NW_024013787.1:0-643 GCF_000499745.2 Eimeria mitis | reverse complement strand
GCTGCTGCTGCAGCAGCTGTAGCAGCAGCAGCTGCTGCTGCTGCTGCAGCACAGACGCAGCGACAGCAGCTGCAGCAGGAGCGGCAGCTCAAGGCAGCAGCGCTGCTGCTATTTACATGCTGTTTGCTGCTGCTGCTTCTGAAAGCTGAGGATTAACAAGTACTGTTGCTGCTGTTGCTGCTGGTGGTAGTTGCTGCTGCAGTTGTTGATGCTGCTTGCTGCAGCTGCTGCCTGCTGCTGCTGCTGCTGCTGCTGCTGCTTGCTGCTGCTGCTGCTTGCTGCTGCTGCTGCTTGCTGCTGCTGCAAGCCAGCCGGTGAGGCTTTGCTGGACAAACTCAGGTGTATGTACACCTCAGAAGCGAGGCAACTGCAGACACAGTAAAAGAGAAAAGGAACAAAGAAAGCTGCGGAGCTCTCGTTTGTGCTGTGGCCAGTGCCGCTCCGGCGCTGCTGCTGCTGCTGCTGCTGCTGCTGCTGCTGCTGCTGCTGCTGAGAACGGAGGCCCGCGGCACATCCCCTTATGCTTCAACTGAAAGAAGCAAATGTGGTTTTAAGTTGCTGCTGCTGCTGCAGCAACTGAAGCAAAGTACGAGACGTTTTCTTCTGCGAACTGCAAAGCAGTTGGCACTGCTGCTGCTGCTGC
>NW_024013786.1:0-643 GCF_000499745.2 Eimeria mitis | reverse complement strand
TATGGCTCTCCAGATAGTACAAGTACGCCCAAAGACTGCATTCCCACCGCTAAAACACAGTCATTTTGAACGTCTGATCAACGCACTTGCTGAACAAAGCGGAAGCCGCGTATCGCACTAGACACTGTCCACCTGCGGCAACATTCCACTTTTTCGTGTAAGCCATACATCTTAGCGATGTTGCACTTTGTGCTATCGACGGGATGCTAGCGATTTTACAGCATCCCCACCTAAAGCGCCGCGAGGGCGACGCACGGGAAAAAGCTAGCAGTATGCAGGTCTGCACATGATGCCCAAATACAGACACAAGGCAGTCCCACATGACGAACTGCACTCATTCACACGACAAGGAAACCTCCAGAGCAGAAGTCGCACAAACATCGGGACAAACGCGCCTAAACACATGCGGCACGGCACAAAGGAGTGGCTAGCAGCGCTGCAAGCCACACACCGCATTTGACAAAAAGCACTGAAACATGATTCCGATTCTCAAATTTTTGACCAGATCCACTGCTCGCGCGACGCTTCTGCAGCCCCGATGCACACAATGCCGAGATCAAGCCAACCATCAAGTTCGAATGCAAACAACGCGTGGAGTGTTCGGCCCACAGTAAGAACAACATAATCACTTTCGTCACGAGAC
>NW_024013785.1:0-643 GCF_000499745.2 Eimeria mitis | reverse complement strand
CACACCAGGCGCAGGCTTCGCACAAAGCTCACAGCTGACGTTCCCGCACCTCCGCACCTGTCGCTAAAACGGGGCGCATACTTCCTGGGCCGCGGTGTGCGCGGTTGCAACACAAAAAGACACTGCCACACCGCCTCTGTAGGAAGGCGCACGATATGCACGCGCTTCGGAGGCAACACACATTCACTTCAACATGCCTTCTCTCACGGGAACAATATCAGGGAAACAACCGCAAGCTGCGCTATATCAAACTCAAAACAGCCGAGCTACCCACAGCGAGCTGCCGACAGCGCAGCACTCCGAACACAAACAGACAGCTCGCGCCACGGCTTCCGCTTTCTGTTGTCCTACCCAACAGGCACACGATGCGCTAACGATTGCCTGTCCGCCGTGCAAGCGTCTTGGCTACTGACACAAGCGCAGGTTGCCGCGGTCGGCAAACATTGGCTATTAGAACAACGCAATAACCTGCGACCCCAGACGGTTCACATTTTCCTTTTGAAACGCCCGAGCACCTGGACGCGCACATCACGTCTGCCTCGACCATGCGCGGGCGATCGCATGCACGCAGAGTGACGGCCCACACCAGGCAAAGGCTCCGCACAAAGCTCACAGCTGACGTTCCCGCACCTCCGCACCTGTC
>NW_024013784.1:0-643 GCF_000499745.2 Eimeria mitis | reverse complement strand
ACATCTTAATTTAACAAACTGGCTAAGAAGATCAAGGCAGCTGCTTGTGCTCTAGTCTGCAACCGCTCTGCAGGAGCAGCAGCAGCAGGGTTTGTTGCAACTCGCTAGAGGTCACCCCCTCTCAACATCAGTCTCAGGCCATTGTATCTTCGTGCCTGGGGTATATAAAGAATGGAGAGGATATTATCAGCAGTTTTTTTTAAAAACTTTCGTCTTAAGTGTTCACTCTGCTGCACCTCATGACGGGCCTAGGTGTTATCCAAGCACCACCCCCCCGCATAGATTAACACTGCAGGTATATGCTACCCCATTCACTGGCCGCCAGAAACCAGCCCTCACTCCAGCAGAAATTCAAAACACAGTTTCAGGCCGATCAGGCTTCAGATCCTGTTTCAATCACCAAACCATAAAGCCCGAAACCCTAAGTCCTGTGAACCGTAGGACCTAGAACTTCTGTTCAACTGTTTTTCGAGACTAGCTGGGGTATATCCACGGTGTTTGTTTGCATTTAAACAACTTAATAAATTAATTAAGTATTATTTTGGTTTAGGGAGGAGAAATGATGCTTCATTCCCTGTGCAAACACCAGCATCGACCCTTCGCTCAGACCGCCACCACAACCAAGCCACTGGCTCTGGAGACG
>NW_024013783.1:0-644 GCF_000499745.2 Eimeria mitis | reverse complement strand
CTGATAGGGCACTGCTTTGTGCAGGAAGTAAGCCCTTGGAAAGGATCAATTTATTCTGGGACGGTCTTGGGTACTGTTCGATTTGAGGAATTTTGGTTTCAGGCAAGGTTGCGCAATTGCATGCGTGCAGATTTGCGGCGTTGCAGTGCAGGAAGAAGAGTAAAATTTCGTCTGTTTCTTCTTGGACAGGATATTTGGCGTTGCACTGTGTGCCTGCAGAAAAATACCAAGAGCACAAAGTACGTCAGGAAATCGATATGCCAGTATGGGTTTGCGCAATACGTTGTAGAAGACAGCAGCGGCTACATAGTGAATTGTGTCGAACGCTTAGAAGTATTGACGAGTGCATGGGGTCCTCATGATGGTGGTTGTTTTGCGGAGCAAGGAACTGCGGAGGGCAGATTGCTTCCGGCGAAACCTCTAATATGACCTGTGTAAACATGCATGACAGTTGCACAAAAGAACACCAGAGTTGTCGCTCGTAGCGCAGCCACTAGGTAGGAGTGGAAAAGCCTAGACCTTCAGTACACCCCGGTGTTTTCCGTTTGCAAGATTTGTCCAGCTGTTTTGTGTCCGGCGTTGATGCAGTTTGTACACTTGCCACTGATTTTGGTGCCTGCTCGGCATATCACGGCGAATTCGCC
>NW_024013782.1:0-644 GCF_000499745.2 Eimeria mitis | reverse complement strand
ATAATTATCTATAAATAGATATTTCTGTGTTTTTGTCTGTTTTTGTCTGTTTTTGTATTTGCACGAACTCCACGCATTTATTTATAAATAGAAATTCATCTATTTGAGACAGAGTCAGGATAAATCCATGCATGCATGCACGCATGCATGCACGGATGTATGCATGCATGCATGCACGGATGCATGCACGGATGCATGCATGCATGCACGCATGCATGCACGGATGTATGCATGCATGCATGCATGCATGCACGGATGCATGCACGGGTGCATGCATGCATGCATGCATGCATGGGGGCAGACAGGCAGGCACTTACACTATTGCATGCAGAAGAGAAGGCGTCAAGAGATAAATTATAAAAAAACAAAATAAAACAAAACACAATAAAACAAAACACAATAAAAAAAACACAAAAAAGATAGAGAGAGGAGTTTTAGTTATCACTGCGTTGTTTTGTTTGTTTTTCTTTTTCTTTTTTGTTCTTGTTTGTTTGTTTTGTTTATATTCTTACAAAAGGATATTCATCTAATATAAATAAATAAATAAATAAATAAACAAAAAATAAATAAATATAACGCGGTGTATGTACACCTCTGTGAATGTCTGTTATTGCTTTGCTGATATAATAGAACAGCCAGCAGCA
>NW_024013781.1:0-644 GCF_000499745.2 Eimeria mitis | reverse complement strand
GGAAGAAGCTACTCAATCGCGCTTGCGACCTACGGCCCTACAGTGTGCTCGCAGTCCGCACACCTCAGCGGTAAGGCGAATAGCTGACTTAAGGGGGGTATAACCTTACATACATATATATACGCATGAAGTTTCTTTCACGCAATCTGCTGATGTAAATCCAACATGTTTGCGCGGCAACTTCACACGCGCCACGCGCGTGGGTGAAGCGCTGGCCAAGATCATTTGGGATAACGCACCCTCTCCAGATACGGCTGGGTTTCCGTGCTCAGAAGAAATAGCGAACAGTTTCGCCGATAGCCAGTTCCAGCACACGTTAACAACGTTTGCGATAGTCGCGAAATCCAAACCTTCCGCACGATTTTTGCCTTCCATACAGCGCGTTTCCTGTTACCACACCAGCTTTATTTGCCTAATGCTAATATTATTTACTCCAAATATTAAGCCGACAGTCCCAAACCCGCCGATGTGCTAGCAAGGGAGCAATACTCGTGGACATACCCCGCATTAGATGCTTTGCACCAAGGCATACAACGTACATCAGGCCATCTAAGTGTCTGCCGGTGTTTTATACTGGAGCCCTGCCTACCTGGGAAGTCTTCACAAGCAAACTAACGCACATGCAAACATATAACAGTGCATCC
>NW_024013780.1:0-644 GCF_000499745.2 Eimeria mitis | reverse complement strand
TGCTGCTGCTGCTGCTGCTGCTGCTGTCTTCAAGGCAAAACATATATCCATAACCTGACATAATTTAAGAGGCTTCAGCAGCAGCAGCAGAAGCTGCTTGTGCTGTAGCCGTCGTTATCGCTGCGACTGTTGCTGCTGCTCTTTGCTGCTGCTGTTACTGAGGCTGCTGCTGTTGCTGCTGCTGTTGCTGCTGCGCGCGTCAGCAACTCCACACCTTATAGAACATACATCATTACGTTTGCCTGCTGTTGCGCGAGCTGATAGTGCAGCAGCAGCAGCAGCAGCGGTAGCAGCAGCTGCAGCAACATTTCGGCGCTCCCCCTCGCTTTCGTGGAGGCACGGCTGCAGCAGCAGCTGACGGTTATGCTGCTGCCAGCCCCCCTGCTGCTGCTGCTGCTGCTGCTGCTGCAACAGAATTAAGCAGCTGCAGCTGCTACTGCTGCATCTGCGGTCGCTGCTACCGCAGCAGCAGCAACTGCAATTCGTTCCTGCTGCTTCTGCAGGTACTGCATCAAGCGCTGCAGCAGCTACTGCAGCAGCAGCTACAGCAGCAGCTACTGCAGCAGCAGCTACTGCAGCAGCAGCTACAGCAGCAGCAGCAGCGTTAGCTGCGCCTTGTGCATCCCCTTTTTTTGGGCGTTCTG
>NW_024013779.1:0-644 GCF_000499745.2 Eimeria mitis | reverse complement strand
CAGTGGCGACGGCAATCGCAACACCCGAACCCACTTTCTGTGGCTCCTGTACACGACCACGCGTACATGCTAAACACGCTCACCGCATGTCTCGACCCGCGCCCATGCTGCACCACAAATACGTACCTAGCTGACTAACCCTCAAAAGCAGCGACAACCAGACCCATCTATCGTGCGCATTCCCATCTCCCGTACCAAACGTACTCCCTCGGGCTAAACCACCCGCCCAGACACACAGCCAACAGCCGCTCACGCCTCCCGACACCTGCCTGCCTGCACATGGTGCAACACCAGTTCAGACACGCCCCAACCTAAACCAACGCCACTGCAAGCACACCATCCACGCCCTAATGACTAGCAACAAACGTACGTCCTCGGGCTGAACACCACCCCAACGAACACACGCGAAAGGCACTCACCGCGTCTGATGATGCCTTCAGCCGTGCCAATGCTACAACGCCTCTCCACATCTGGCTGTATGCAGGTCGCCTACCTCTACAACACGCAGAGCAGTGGCGACGGCAATCGCAACAGCCGAACCCACTTTCTGTGGCTCCTGTACACGGCCACGTCCACATGCGAAACACGCTCACCTCATGTCTCGACCCGCGCCCATGCTGCACCACAAATACGTGCCTAGCTGA
>NW_024013778.1:0-644 GCF_000499745.2 Eimeria mitis | reverse complement strand
CCGAGGCCCCCAGGGGCCTCACCGGGTTACCCCGGGGGCCCCCCTCACCCAGCATGTGCAGCTTCAGCAGAGCTTCTTGCTGTATACACATAAAACAATATATATATTTATATGTATATATAGAGAGAGATGGATTTATGTAGGTATATATGTTTAGATATAGATATGTAGATATAGAGATACACAGATATATAGATATATATAGATATATATAAAGATATAGATATATATGTATAAAGGGAATATAATGTAGAGGAATATAGTATAAAATATATGTTGATTTTTATTTGTATTTATATTTATAGTTATATAGAAGTCGATAGAGAGATAGAAACGGAAACAGAGAGAAAGATATAGATATATGCGGAGACTCGTGATAGAGACAAAGAGAGACAGACACAGACGGACAGAGAAAGAGAAAGAGATAAAGAGAAAGACAGAAAGAGAAAGAGAGACAGAGAAAGAGAGACAGAGAAAGAGAGACAGAAAAAGATAGAAAAAGAAAGAGAGAAAGAGAAGGAAAAGGAGAGGGAAAGAGAGACACAGAGAGAGAGACAGAGAGAGAGAAAGAGAGAAACAAACAAACAAACAAACAACCAAACAAACAAAAAAACACACAAACAAACAAAACAACCAACAAACAA
>NW_024013777.1:0-644 GCF_000499745.2 Eimeria mitis | reverse complement strand
GGATGCACTGTTATATGTTTGCATGTGCGTTAGTTTGCTTGTGAAGACTTCCCAGGTAGGCAGGGCTCCACTATAAAACACCGGCAGACACTTAGATGGCCGGATGTACGTTGTATGCCTTGGTGCAAAGCATCTAATGCGGGGTATGTCCACGAGTATTGCTCCCTTGCTAGCACATCGGCGGGTTTGGGACTGTCGGCTTAATATTTGGAGTAAATAATATTAGCATTAGGCAAATAAAGCTGGTGTGGTAACAGGAAACGCGCTGTATGGAAGGCAAAAATCGTGCGGAAGGTTTGGATTTCGCGACTATCGCAAACGTTGTTAACGTGTGCTGGAACTGGCTATCGGCGAAACTGTTCGCTATTTCTTCTGAGCACGGAAACCCAGCCGTATCTGGAGAGGGTGCGTTATCCCAAATGATCTTGGCCAGCGCTTCACCCACGCGCGTGGCGCGTGTGAAGTTGCCGCGCAAACATGTTGGATTTACATCAGCAGATTGCGTGAAAGAAGCTTCATGCGTATATATATGTATGTAAGGTTATACCCCCCTTAAGTCAGCTATTCGCCTTATCGCTGAGGTGTGCGGACTGCGAGCACACTGTAGGGCCGTAGGTCGCAAGCGCGATTGAGTAGCTTCTTCC
>NW_024013776.1:0-644 GCF_000499745.2 Eimeria mitis | reverse complement strand
GGGTGTAGGTGTGAAGGCGGTTCTAGGAGAAATGGCTCTGCCAGGACCTAGCTCTACCGCCCTCTCCGCTGGTCACGAGAGCAGAATCAAATGCACTATCGGAAGCAATTAGCAATACTGCATCTATATGCATGCAGTTGTTCTGCGGGTGAGGTAAGGCCCTACGTAGAGCAAAAAACTCGATACGGGAATCAGGCGGTGGGAAGTTAGTTAATTGCCTAGAGTTAGGACAAAGGGTTGCTGTACCTTTTCGTCCATTTCAGTTTCGGGAGCATCTTGCTGATCTAAAGACGCGAGCTCCTTTTGTTGTTCCTTCTGGAGACGATCCCCCGGCTGCTCCGGCGTATCAGCTGGCAGGGCATCTTCCGCGTCACCCTGGTGTGGGGCCATCTTCCAAATTTCAGCTAGCTAGGCGCCTCAACAACAATAACTTGTGGTGAAACTTACGCGAGATAGAATTTGCACACGGAGAACACGTCGAAATGCTGAGACACCCTCCTCCCGTTCAAGCTGTAGCCAAGGCGAAGACCCCAAACCAACACCTCTAGGTCAAGTGGCGGCAGTCTTCTTAGCGAGAATGCAGGCTAAGACGTAATCAGTAAGAGGCATATACACAGGAAATGCTCAAGTAGAGAGGCGTTGGA
>NW_024013775.1:0-644 GCF_000499745.2 Eimeria mitis | reverse complement strand
AAAATCAGGGTTTAGGGTTTAGGGTTTAGGGTTTAGGGTTTAGGGTTTAGGGTTTAGGGTTTAGGGTTTGATGGGCTGGTCTGGTCACCACCCGTCGGCCGCTGCAGCATCAACGCAGCAGCAGAGTTGTTTATGTATAGTGTTTTAATTTATTTCTTTTGTCTTTGTTGTAGAGAAAGGGTTTATCATTGAGGGTTTAGGGTTTAGGGTTTAGGGTTTAGGGTTTAGGGTTTAGGGTTTAGGGTTTATGCGGTGCTCAGTGTGTGCGGCGGCTGGCGCTGCATTCTTTTTATATTTCTTTTATACTCAGCTCCCGCCCCTCAAACCCTAAACCCTAAACCCTAAACCCTAAACCCTAAACCCTAATCTCAACCCACTTATCTTCTTTCTTAACCAGGGGGCCCTTCGTCGCTCTCAGCAGCAACCCTAAACCCTAAACCCTAAACCCTAAACCCTAAACCCTCATTCTGCGCCCCGCAGCATTTCTGGATGAGGAGAGAGGGTTTTGGGTGAAGTTTAAGCAGCAGATATATCTCATAAGGGTTTAGGGTTTAGGGTTTAGGGTTTAGGGTTTAGGGTTTAGGGTTTAGGGTTTAGGGTTTAGGCGGTGCTCTGTCTGTGTCAGCATCGGCCGCAGTATTTCT
>NW_024013774.1:0-645 GCF_000499745.2 Eimeria mitis | reverse complement strand
TGAACAACACAGCACTCGACGCCAACGCCAAATATGATTACACCAGATGGCGGAAGGACCACCCGCCACAGACTGAACAACCCACGAGCCTCACACAAGCACGCCCCCTACCTCTCCTCCAAACACGGCGGATACCCCAACCCACCACGCGAATCTTCCATCCATCACACCGTGCATACACGCCTTCCCTTCTAAGAGCATACTCGCTGGACAAAGCAGCACACCAACGTAACGCCAGATGCGCCCTCAACACACGGCGGACCGAGACCTGCTCACACAAATTGCAGAACCCGCCCTGCTCAGACACCCACCTCCGCTGCCTCCTCCCCAAACACTGCGGATACCCTCAACCACAGCGCCTACCTCAGTACACTGCATACACATGGCTTTCCTTCGAAGGACATACCTCCTTGGCACGCCAGCCCCACACCGCAACGCCAAACACGCCTCCTCCACACGGTGGACCTACACCTGCCCACATGAACTGCACAGCCCACGAAACTAGAACACGCTTTCCTCCTACCCTCTCCCCAAACACTGCAGAGATCCTCACTCACCACACATGCCGACCGCCCATTACACTGCATGCATAAGACTTTCCTCCGACAAACATACCTCCTTGGCAAGTCAGCCACAGACCGCGAA
>NW_024013772.1:0-645 GCF_000499745.2 Eimeria mitis | reverse complement strand
CGGTCTATTGAGTGCAGTGTTGTGGCAGCGCGCAATGGGGTTGCATTTGTTAATGCGTGCAGTGTTGTGTGATGGATAGCGGGTTGAGACGGACGCAGCCTGTGGCACTGGAGGAAGGAAAGAGCGCGGGGCAGCTGCGTTGTTCATGTGTCGCAGGGTGCTTGGCTGTGGGGGCGTTTCCGCAGGACCTGCGGAGTGTGACTTTATGTTTGCAACTGGCCCGTGACCAGGGAGTATCAGGCGGGATTCCTAGCTGCTCTCCGCACAGCTCAACGTGTCGAATCGTAAGGCGAACGCCCCAGCAAACTGGCACGTTCTTTGTTATGAAGAAGGTGCGTTTGCATCCGCGAGACGCGGAGGGCAGACCTAGGGCTGGGACTGGTTTAGCAGCGCGAGAAAAGCAGAAGTGGAGGCGGGGAGATGAGACATGACGGGTGGATGAAGGTGGTTCTGCGTCCCATAAATAATGCTAATGTGTGGAGCATCGTCATGCTGGAGCTTCCGCCCGACCAGCGCTGGACGATTCGTCGCCCTGCACGTGTACCCGTGTGGGCTGTGCAGTGGCTGACAAAACGTGCAGCGAGAGCGAGTGCGTTTGTTGGTTAGCAGTAGAGCTACTGGGAGCGGAATGCCGCGTATGGTCGG
>NW_024013771.1:0-645 GCF_000499745.2 Eimeria mitis | reverse complement strand
AAAAAAAAAAAAAACTTACTTGTCGTTGGTTTAACCCAATTCACCATCGTCGCTCCCGTCCTTGGAGTCGGAACTTGGCCCCGAACTTTCTGGCAGCAGCAGCAGCAGCAAACGCATGCAAACAGCAGCAGTGCATGCATGCATGCATGCATGCATGCATGTATGCAAACAGCAGCAGTGCATGCATGCATGCAAACAGCAGCAGTGCATGCATGCATGCATGCAAACAGCAGCAGTGCATGCATGCATGCAAACAGCAGCAGTGCATGCATGCATGCATGCACGTATATATGTATCTATGTATGCATGCAACCAGCAGAAGCAGCGTAAACATGCAAAGAACAACAGTTTGTGTATGCATGCATGCATGCATGCATGCATGCATCGATGCATGCACACACAGAACAGCAG
Source organism: Eimeria mitis (assembly GCF_000499745.2). NCBI lineage: Eukaryota > Apicomplexa > Conoidasida > Eucoccidiorida > Eimeriidae > Eimeria > Eimeria mitis. Next base: position 234 of record NW_024013771.1, on the reverse strand, counting down.
CAGCGACGGATGCATGCTTAAGAAAACAGCAGCATAGAGAAACCCAGGAGTATACTACAGATACTATGAAACATATTTGTATATATCGACTTGTATTTATATAAATATAAATAAATAAAATATATAATATAAATACCTTCATATATTATTATATTAATGAAAAAAAAATATATATATATATATGAAGGTATTTATATTATATTATATACATATATATATATATATATATATATA
>NW_024013770.1:0-645 GCF_000499745.2 Eimeria mitis | reverse complement strand
CTTAGTTTTTGAATTTTTAGTTTCTTTTCTGAACACAATGGAGACCGCTACTGACGTCTTGACTGTAGAATTGCGGGATCGGCGAGAAGCACCCTCTGCGCCCCCTGCGCCCTCTGGGTTTCGGCCTCAACGATGGAGGGTTGTGAAGGCAGACAGAAGAAATCGGCGTCGAAGGCAGACAGCTGCAAGACCAGCAATTCTTCTCTTTTTCGCTTCAGTTGCTCTCTTCTCCGTCTTGCGCAGGGCCCTCAATGGGGTAAGCCGTCGATCCCCCGCTTGCTTCTCCTCTCCATTCGGCAGCTAATTTATTATTCTTTGCATCCTTATCAGCAACATGGCTGTTTCTGCCAGTGAAATATGACGCCTGTTTGTATGTCTACGTTTGGGGAATCCGCGCGATGCACAAATGCCGAGCCCACAGCATTTTGTTGATGTTTCTGCTTTCTCTGTTGTCTGTTCTCTGCTGCCTGCATTTCGTTGCTTGTGGTGCACCTGTGTTTCCGCTGTATGATAGACGCTTCTTCTCATATGGTATTTTGTGTTGTGTGGGTGCTGTGTTTGTGAGTTTCTGGGTGTCGCCTGCTTTCCTTTTGGCATTTGCTGTATACTGCGTGTATCCCGTTACGTATCTTTAGCTGCTCATTT
>NW_024013769.1:0-645 GCF_000499745.2 Eimeria mitis | reverse complement strand
CGCAGAGCACGTGTGTGGTGCTCGGTCACGCCTTGGCGGCCGACCTCTGCATTTTTCTCAAAAAAAGGCAAACTTTCCACTGCCAACTTTCCTCCTTTAATTTGCATTCTTTGAAGTATCCGAGCAAAATCGTCCACAATGTGGAAGTCAAGGTGCATTTCGGGGAATGTGTCGTACATCTTGTTTTGCAAGAGCTAATATTGGACGGTAACATCGGATGCGCTTCACGCCTAGTGTTTCAAGATGTGCGCATCTAAATAACACTATTCAAGAGTCACTGGAGCATTTGCTCCACGCAGTGATGTAGCTACCTGCGGGATGAGTACCGCTTTGTAGAGCAGCTAAGTGTTCGCAATGAGTCGAAATGCGAACCACGAAAGCGACGTGCACCGCTTGGATCAGCTGAGTGCCGGAACAAAGATTACTGGTGCGATCACCTTGGAGTTTTAAATGCTGGCACTAGAATCTAAATAAGATGGAGGCAAATCGCCAAAGCGAAGCGCGCCATCTGGAAGAACTGAGTTGCGGAACGTGGTGTGTTTAGCATTCAGCTTAGCGTATTAAATACTAGTCTTAGAAGTTCAATAGAGCTATTGTTCGAACTTGACTCAACCAAAAGCCGCCTAACGCGCCTAACGCGAACAC
>NW_024013768.1:0-646 GCF_000499745.2 Eimeria mitis | reverse complement strand
CCTCTGGGCTGCTCAGGGGCCCCTTCGTGCGCGTCGGAGCTGTCGCCGCTGTTGTCGTCTGAGAAGGGGGCAAGCAACACAGCAACATCAGCCCCAACATACTACAAAAAAACAGAAAAAAGAGACAGAAAGGCAAAAGCCTGCCCCCCAAAAACATTCCAGGACAACTAACGACGAAACAACGCATGGCATAACAACAACTATGCAACAGAAAAAACAAAACAGACCAGAAAAGACGAAACCAGATACAAGACAAGACAAGACAAAACAAAACAAGATAAAAAAGGAAAACAGAAGGCATGGTACGGCACGAAAATACAATACAATACAGTACAGTGCAATACAATACAATATAATACAACAAAAGAAAAGAAACGACAAGACCCACCCTCTACTCCAGATAGGTAAGCCGATCCCGTCCGCTGCAGTCCCTGTTGTAATTTTTCCTCCTCCCACCCCGCGACAAGTTGTGTCATTCGGCCTCTCCATCTGTACGTAAACAGATCAGAATGAACTTCAACAGCCTGCTGCCTCTGTTGCTCTCTTGCTGCTGCCTGCGCCGCAGCCCTGCCGGCCGTCAGCTGCTGCAGTTGCTGCCGAGGAGAAGAAACTAAGTATTGTATTACACTGCACTGATAACTCCTGC
>NW_024013767.1:0-646 GCF_000499745.2 Eimeria mitis | reverse complement strand
CGCCCTCGCACAGGCCGCATGCAGCAGCAGCAGCAGCAGCACCTGTTACTGGAGATGCTGCTGTGGCTGTGTCTTCTTGCCGATCGGCCTGCTGCTGGTGCTGCTGCTGTTGCTGCTGCCGCCGCCTGCGCAAGGCGCCCAAAGCCTGCACCGCGCAGTCCCTGAGGAACTGCTCCAGCACGGTCACCTCGCTGCTGCTGCTGCTGCTGCTGCTGCTGCTGCTGTGCAAGGGGAAGCCCTTTCGTTCAGCAGCAGGAGGGCCCGCCCACTTGCTGCTGCCGCCCCAGCGACTCTCTGAAGCCCCTTTGCCTTTTCGTGTTTTGTTGCAGCTGTTGCTGTCGCTGAAGCAGCAGCTGTCGCTGCTGCTGCTGCTCATCTGCTGCTGCTGCTGCAGTGGAGACATCCCGCTGCCGTCGCTCGACGCCCCGGCCTCACAGTCTGCCCCTGAAAACACAAACCACAAACCCTAAACCCTAAACCCTAAACCCTAATTCCTATACCCCTTCGAATGCAGCAACAAGCTCGGTCGCTTCATCGTTGTCTGTCTGCGGCAAATGAACTCCGCTGAGTTTCTCTGTTAGGGGTTTAGGGTTTAGGGTTTAGGGTTTCGCCTTACAGTCCAATGAGGAGTCCTGCTGTGTCGCTG
>NW_024013766.1:0-646 GCF_000499745.2 Eimeria mitis | reverse complement strand
TTGCTGCTGCAGCACTAGCAAGAAGCACGGGCAGTGCAGCAGCAGCAGCAGCAGCAGCAGCAGCAGCAAAGCCTTTGCCTGTACAACTGACACGGCTCAGACCCTACTTAGTCCCCATAGATATTTACATACCCAAGCTAGTGCATGTGCCTCTGCATGTGCTGCAGCAGCAAGTGCGATATGAAGCTGCTGCAGCAGCAGCAGCAGCACCCACAGCAGCAGCAGCAGCAGCAGCAGCAGCAACAGGAGTAGGAACGCCGTCAGAACAAACACCGTACAAACAACAACAACAACAACAACAGCAGCAGCAGCAGCAGCAGCTGCAGCAGCTGCAGCAGCAGCAGCTGCAGCAGCAGCAGCGAGAACTCGAAGCCTTCAACCAGCAGCAGCACAAACACTTTGCTGCTATGCTGCAGCGCGCGAGGCAGCAAGCAGCAATATGTGGGGCCCAGACCCTGCCCCTGGAGCAGCTGCTGCAGCACCAGCAGCAGCTGCTGCAGCAGCAGCTGCTGCAGCAGCAGCCCCAGCAGCAGCTGCTGCAACACCAGCTGCTGCAGCAGCAAGCAACGTCCCGCTAGTCGGCTGCTTCGTAGGCAGTCTTCATCTCCTCTCCGTCCACAAACCCTAAACCCTAAACCCTAAACCC
>NW_024013765.1:0-646 GCF_000499745.2 Eimeria mitis | reverse complement strand
CGCTCTGCAGTACGCCACCGACACAGGTCCACAAGACCACCGATAACCGAGGCCAAAACCTTAATGTGCTTTCCATGCCAGGGTCGCTGTCGCCGTGACTGGTCAAACCACTATTTGCTTCAAGCCACAGAGCACCCTGCAGCTGCCTCGAGTTGTAAATGCATGCCGCATGGCGACGTCGACTTCCCGTCCTGGCACAAGCGAGAAGAGAAAGTTCTACACTGCGCACTTAGCAAGTCCGCTATTGGCCACCCAACGGCTACTGCCTGCCAGCCAAATGGGTCATGAACAAGGATTCCACCAGGCACCTGCGCCAATGGGACTCACAATCTGTGCCCAGTGGAGCCACATGGAACGTGATCCAAAGCGGCGTCACGCGTCTGCTTGCCTACAACACTAGCTTCGAGAACACTGCCGCTGACAGAACTCCTGATCCGCGACTCCACAGTAACTGTAGAGGCTACCCCGCGAACACATTTGCAGTTTCGCCACCATCGCACCTATTCTAGAACCGACTTTACACAAGATCCACCCAGAAGTCCAGGAACGTAGACAGAATGTCGAGAAACGATTACTACACACACACACACACACACACACACACACACATAAACTAAATCTGAAGGCATAAAAAGACCTCCTCTCA
>NW_024013764.1:0-646 GCF_000499745.2 Eimeria mitis | reverse complement strand
GTAGAAAGCTGCACAGTACTAGCAGCGGTTGTTCGAATCTCAGTTTGTTTTTATTCACATACTGGTTGCTATTGCTGGCTTGTTGGTGTTGTTGTTGTTGTTGTGGTTTTTGTTCGTTTGTTTTTGTTTTTGTTTGTTTGTTTGTTTTGTTGTTTGATGGTATTTATTTGTTGTTGTTGTTGGTGTTTGTTTGTTTGTTGTTGTTGTTGTTTTATTGTTCTTGTTCGTATTTCGTTTTTTTTTTTTACGTTGCTTCAGGCTGTTGCCTTTATCAGCCTGAGTCAGAACAAATCCCCAGCTGGTTCGCGCCCATTGCAGCTTCGTAACGGGGGTATTTCATCTCCTGAGGCTGACAGTGGTGGTGCTGCGGCTGGCGGTGGTGGTGGTGGTGCTGCTGCTGCTGCTGCTGCTGCTGGAGGGGGGGGTACCCCCTGCTTAGTTTCGTGTTCTCGTGACGGCAGTGTGAAGCTGTGGGATGTAGAGTCTGGACTCTGTTTAAAAACATTCACAGCAGCAGATATATCTGGTGGATGGGGGGGAGCAGCAGCAGCAACAGCAGGAGGCTCGTGGGTTCGATGCCTCTGTGTACTCGAACCGAAACTCAGGCCAGCGCCTTTCTTTGCTTCTGGCGGGAACGATCAAAGGC
>NW_024013763.1:0-646 GCF_000499745.2 Eimeria mitis | reverse complement strand
ACTTGCCAGACTAAAATAATTTGCGATGGGCAGTTTCCCGTCTGGCAGGATATCCACTCAGAAGCACTACAACTCGATCCACCCACATGTACGGCTCTGCCATTGCTTCATATGTATCAAAGGCCAGGGATGCTGTTGTCGTGAAGGTGGTGAACACCCCGAGACGGTGCGTCTCGCCCTGGAGCGTCCCACGTTGATGCCTAATTAATACGGCCATTCGGCATGGTGCGCATGCGTCGCGCCGGGCCGGTTCTGGCTAAAAACGGCTATGAGTCTTTAGGGATACAAACAGAGGCGAATCTAGGCATCGTGCGGAGTAGGTTTCGATGATTTCAACTACTTTATTTAGAAGCATGGTTTAACTACGCACCGCCTTAATTGAATTCGATGGTGATGCTTTTGAGCGCAGAATTGACCTGCCGGCGCGACGTGCCAGAGTAAAATAACTTGCGATGGGCAGTTTCCCATATGGCAAGATATCCATTCAGAAGCACTACTACTCGAACTGCGGTGCTTAAACTGCCTGGTGTGATGCAAGGGCAACCACACATGAAAAAGCAGAGCAAATGCTAACACCAAGTGTTGAGGGTAGCACAAACGCTTCTATAGCATATAGCGCAGCCTATAATGATATTGATAATCTCAC
>NW_024013762.1:0-646 GCF_000499745.2 Eimeria mitis | reverse complement strand
AGCCCTTTGACTTGTACACGGACGCCTCTGGATTCGCTCTGGGTGCCGTACTCCAGCAAGAAGGAAGACCTATAGGGTTCCTAAGTCAGACAATGACAGAGGCACAACAGAAGTACTCAATATATGATCAAGAGCTATTGGCTCTTGTTACTGCTTTGGACAAGTGGGCTCATCTATTACGTGTATCTAAATTCACAGTATACACTGATCATCAGGCTCTTACTTACCTCCAACAGCTCAAATCTTCAAAGCCTCTACGGGGTCGGACAGCCAGATGGCTGGATCTTTTAGCGGAGTTCCCTGGGATGTCCATAACTTACTTACCAGGTACGGACAACCAAGTAGCTGACGCGCTATCAAGGGTTCCTAAGCCACACAAACACACAACACCCCATACCGCAGAAGAGTCTTCTCAGTCTCCTCAGGAACCCTTGGCGCTTCTAGCGCCAACCGATACTCAAATGACTCGACCTCTTAACACAAGGGGACGATCCAAGGACTACAGACAGCTCGCGGGCCTCAGACGAAGATCACAAACCAGGCGGAAGGATGACGGCACACCCCCTGACAACACGGGTCAACAGCAGGAGCAACACATTCCCCAACCGTCGCCAGCTAACGCACAGAAGAACAACACACCAGCATA
>NW_024013761.1:0-646 GCF_000499745.2 Eimeria mitis | reverse complement strand
AGTGAACCTTTCAGGGGACCGGCTGAATGTTTTGCGCCACAGTCAAACTGCGGGTTGCTGCGAACAACGTCTCGACGGAAAGGCTGTGAAGCGAAGTAGTGAAGCGGCTTGTGTGAAGTACACCACAGGCTAGCCAAAGCGTGACTTAATTTCATCCTGGTGAGGCCTGTAAATGGGCCGCAAGTGGAGCTTCGCAGTGGGTCTGCAGGGAGTGTGTAGCTAAAGCACCATGTAGCGTCCGGGGCTATTTGGTCTCGTTAATTTATCCCGCCCGCACTGGGTAAACACTTTGTCCGTGTATTCGTAAGCTACAATATACTATTGGGGCCTGCAGTGTGACGCGCTCGGCCTCAGATGCAGCCACAATGCAAGACCTTCGAGGTCACCTGCGCAGAACAGTGGTGACGATATCGATATCGTCGGCAGGAAGTGTGTTGCCGGAGTCGCATGCAAATACTGTACCGATCCACGAGTCGACGAAACGCTCTAATGGCTGATCGACTCTGAACATACGTTGTGGTGTATGTAATTCATTAGTATTTGCGCAGGCGCCATATTCGCTAGGCGGTATAGGCACTTGCCGTGTGGGCTGTGTGTTGCATGAGGGAGATGCAAAAGGCTTCCACGGATCCGCTGGGTATGGATC
>NW_024013760.1:0-646 GCF_000499745.2 Eimeria mitis | reverse complement strand
AATAAACCCTAAACCCTAGTAAACCCTAAACCCTCGTAAACCCTAGAAAACCCTAAACCCTAAACCCATAAACCCTAAACCCTAGTTCTTTGATATATTTACAAGTATTAATTTAAAATATAAATTCAGTCTAGATACACTTGAAAATATTCCGTATATACATATCACGGTTTAGGGTTTAGGGTTTAGGTTTTAGGGTTTAGGGTTTAGGGTTTAGGGTTTAGGTTTTAGGGTTTAGGGTTTAGGGTTTAGGGTTTAGGGTGGGTGTTATCTTCAGGCACAATCACAAAGCGAGGCGGAGGCTTGGCTTCTTAGCATTGGTAGTAAGCAAAAATTAGGGTTTAGGGTTTAGGGTTTAGGGTTTAGGGTTTAGGGTTTAAGGGTTTAAGGGTTTAGGGTATTTGTTATTGTTGTTTATTGTTTGTATTTATATTTATTTATATTTATATTTATATGTATTTATTTAATTTATTTATATTTATTCTTTTATTTATTCATATTTATCTAAATATTTATTTATTACATGTTTATTTATATTTATTTATATTTATTTATATTTATTTATCTATTTTTATATATTTATTTATTTATATTTATTTATATTTATTTATATTTATTTATTTATATTTATTTATTTATTTATTTA
>NW_024013758.1:0-647 GCF_000499745.2 Eimeria mitis | reverse complement strand
GGCTGTACAGCACCGCCTGACCTTATGCAGGGATGGGGCTTCCCAATGCGTCACTGAAATAGGTGGAGCTCTACCCCGCGAAAACAAGTTGTGGTCGCATGAGCGTAAGGAACCCCGTTCAGTTCGCTTCGCATTGCCTTTCTTGAGTTTGGTGTGTGTCCTTTTATATTTCAGAAGACACAGGCATTTGGAAAGAGGACGGCGAACAGCAGTTTTTCGTGGTGCCAAGGAGTTCCTACGGCTACGTGGATTGCAACTGGTATCTGGACGTGCGGTTAGCTGGAGCGTCCGAAGGCTTCATTTGCTCTCCTTCCGTCCGTGGCATGGAAGGGCGACATGCGATAACGAGGATACGCACTCTTTTTGACTGGAAGAAGCGAAGCGCCGTGTGTCCTTCTGCCACAACCCGTGCAACCCTAGAGCCCGCTTCTTGTTCTGCGACAACCCGCGCAGCCCTAGTGCATTTTGACAAGGGCATTGCCATTACACGGTATTCGTCCCGCGATTCGGTCGCTTTCAATGCCCAACAGCGTGCCTGTACCGGCTGTACCTCAGCAGAAAGCACACTGTCGTCGCATCTCACGCAGAAGAGTGAAAGGCTGCAACAGTGCATACCTCAAGATGGCAGAGGTTACTGTACTGAAGTA
>NW_024013757.1:0-647 GCF_000499745.2 Eimeria mitis | reverse complement strand
TAGCCCATGCTGGACGCCCACATCAAAGTCGAGAGATGCAGCAGGAGCCTGGTGTGGCTGCCGCAGTTTGGGCTGTCCGGCTGCAGCAACGTTTGCCTCAGCTAGCTGCTTTGATCTGGCTAGCTGCAACGCGTCTTCTTCTTCCTTTGCAAGCTGCACCGAAACACGTACGCCAACAGCCAGCCTAGGCAGGGACTCCTCACAAGTTCTATAGCCTAACATAACTCCCTGAAACGTGACACTTATCTTCTTCATGCACTTCCAGTTGCGTACCCTCTCCTGCTCTATTTCTCGGTTTAGACGGATTCTCTCTTCCTCGTCCTCTCGTTTCCTCCTTGATTTTTCCGCCTCACGCTCTTCTGCTCTTTCGCGCATCTGCCGTAGCAGGTCTGCTTGGTACCTCTTTTTAGCGTCCTTTAAGCGCTGCTGGCCAGGGTCTGTCTCGCCAAAGTTAAGTAGGGCCCCGCCTGACGACCGAGTCGCTTGGTTCAAGGTTTCCTCGCTGTTTGAACACTCCTACAAAGATTTTCCACGGCATCGAATGCTCTACAGATCTTACACAATTTGGTTAATGCTAATCATGCATTCATATTGCTGTAGGTGGTTGCACATATCTTGAAAAGGCGGCATTGGTGCAGATGGTAGCC
>NW_024013756.1:0-647 GCF_000499745.2 Eimeria mitis | reverse complement strand
TTAGGGTTTAGGGTTTAGGGTTTGGGGTTTAGGGTTTAGGGTTTGGGGTTTAGGGTTTAGGGTTTGGGGGGCACCAGGGAGCAGGTAGTGTAGCGTCACCAGCAGAGCGTCAGGTCTCTTCTTAACCTGCAAAGAAAAAAAAAAAAAAAAAAAAAAAAAAAAAAAAAAAAAAAAAAAAAAAAAAAAAAAAAAAAAAAAAAAAAAAAATAAAAAAATAAATTAAAATAATTTATAAATATAATAATAACAATCAACACACACAATATAAATACTAACATATACAGAAATATAATACAAACAAAGCAAACAACAAAAACAATAAAAATATAAAAAAACAAACAACAACACAATCAGCAAAGGAATAAGAGACAGATATTACAACAACAAAAACAAGAAAAAGAAAAAAAAGAAAAAAAAAGGAAAAGAAAAAGAAAAAGAAAAAAAAAAGAAAAATAAAAATAAAAATAAAAAAAGAAAAAGAAAAAGAAAAAGCAAAAGAAGAAAAAAAAGAAAAAAAAGAAAAAAAGGAAAAACAACAACCATCACCAAAAGAACAAATGCATGCAACTTAAAATAACAACAAAAATTAAAATAACAATAAAACACTAAAACCAAAGATATATATATATATATATATATATATATAT
>NW_024013755.1:0-647 GCF_000499745.2 Eimeria mitis | reverse complement strand
GCAGCAGCAGCAGCAGCCGCAGCAGCAGCAGCAGCAGCAGCAGCAGCAGCAGCAGCAGCAGCAGCAGCAGGATTTATTAATATCTTTATTATTAAATATATCTTTATGTTTAATAAAACAAAAAAAATATAAAAAAGTTATAAAAATAATAAACTTGCTGCTGCATATACACCCCAAATGTATAAAAGGAATATACAGAAGAGCAGCAGCATATAAACAAACGGGAGAAATAAAAAAAGCAGCAGCAGATTTTAAAATGCTTATTTATATACTTACGCAGCAGCAGCAGCAGCAGCAGCAGCAGCAGCAGCAGCAGCAGCAGGAAGAAGAACAGCAGCAGCAGCAGCAGCAGCAGCAGTTGCTGCTGGAGTGCAAGAGGCAGCTGCAGCAGATAGAGAGAGAGCAGCGTAGATACACCGCAGCATGCATGCGAATGTTCAGCAGCAGACAGCAGCAGCAGCAGCAGCAGCAGCAGCAGCAGCAGGAGCGGGTGGGGTTGCTGCAGCAGGGGCTGCTGCTGCTGCAGCAGCAGCAGCAACATATATTTAATAAAATTATTTTTCCTTTTTTTTATCCTCTTTTTAATTGCTGCTGTAGAAAAAGAAATAATAAAAATATATTTAAACATAAATAGCAGCAGCAGCAGC
>NW_024013754.1:0-647 GCF_000499745.2 Eimeria mitis | reverse complement strand
AAACCCTAAACCCTAAACCCTAAACCCTAAACCCTTGAAAAGTCCACCCAGAGGAAGTGAGGTCGGGAGTCTGTGTCTCGGCGGTTGCAGGAATGCATACCACTGCAACCCGAAAGCAGGCGGTTTAGGGTTTAGGGTTTAAGGGTTTAGGGTTTAGGGTTTAGGGTTTAGGGTTTAGGGTTTAGGGTTTTGTTCAGCGGTTTGGCGTGAAGATTTCTGAAGAGTTTGAGGGCCGCGAGGACGGGCTGATGGCTCACTCAATAAAATACGAGGATATAACAGACGCTAACAAACACAACGATACCATCACCGTGAGGGTTTAGGGTTTAGGGTTTAGGGTTTAGGGTTTAGGGGTTGGGGTGTAGTTGGTACGGTCTAGGGTTTAGGGTCTAGGGTTTAGGGTTTAGGGTTTAGGAAACTGACGCGAGAAAAAGAAAACGCCTCTCCACGGATGCTGCTGCAACCCTAAACCCTAAACTCTAAACCCTAAACCCTAAACCCTAAACCCTAAACCCTAATTGTTGCGTTGATCAGGTCTTCGGCTGCGTGAAGTCAGTTGTGCGCGTCTCTGAAAAGTTCTGTCGGCCTCCCCATGTATGTTTAAAAATTTCTAGGGTTTAGGGTTTAGGGTTTAGGGTTTAGGGTTT
>NW_024013753.1:0-647 GCF_000499745.2 Eimeria mitis | reverse complement strand
TTGGGGAGGAGCAGTACACTGACAAGTCCAATAGAATGAGAAGGGGTCACAACGATAACGATACGTAACCCTAAATGAGAAAATGACGTGCCGGCCTTTCTTTAGGGTTATGCAGGTAATTCAGCGGGAGAATAAATTTGCGAGACTGCCTTGGGGTTTCCCCTATGGTTGCGGCCCGGGCTCGTCGCGCCAGCAACGGGGGGGGTGCTCGCACCGCTCGCGCAGGCTCGGCCTGCACCCTTTCACGGTCTCTCTACTTCACTCGTATAGGCTCTGCTTATCCTACTGCACTCGTATGGAACGATTAGTTGACCCTTGTTCCTTGGATGCTTATGCTAACCGTTAGTTACCTACTATGTGACCGGCCTAGCGTGCACTGAGGTTGTAGTGCCAGGCATTACACTGACCCGTTCCCACCAAACTATCATTTTCTTCTCATCATAGCTCTCAGTTCGCTTAATCCGCCGGGGGGTGTTCATAGCTGAAGTACAGCCGTCAACTTCTACCATGGATCTGTTCCCTCATTTCCAGGCGGATGGTTCGATTTTCATCGCCAGTGCTCCAGCTCCTAGCGGTAGGTGCAATCGCCTGCAAACGCGAGCCAGGCAGCAAGGTACAGGCGAACGCACGCTGAGCAAGGCGTTGGG
>NW_024013752.1:0-647 GCF_000499745.2 Eimeria mitis | reverse complement strand
TACGGTCGTGGACAGGCCACCCGGCGAAGTTCCAGGGTCACTTGCTCTCAATAGATGAAAAACTATGAAACAGTCCTCTAAAACGTGAAATAAGGGGCTAAAAATACCACCAAAACAAATAAAATGCAACTTCAGGAATGTTGCTACCTACACATCGCCCGGCAGCTATCCCCCTCTCCCCCCCCTCGAGGCAACCTGTGTCCCTCCCTCTAAACTTCACTGCCTATGCCTACCCACATTTCTACTCCATAGGGGTCTGAACTGAGCTCTGCTAGGCGTGAATATCATCTTACAGGCAACATCGTTGCCATTGAACAACCTCGCTAGCCATACTGCATATACGCTACTAACCGGTACTTGCGATTCAGAGCATGAGCAAGCGTAAAACTGCAATCAATCTACCGCTTCACGCCTTCTCTGTCGTTGCAAATTGCATATAGAGTGGTTTTCGCTGTTCATGAGAAAAGACGTATTCACTCTCTCGGGTCTGTTGCGCGGCATTCCTACGCGGGTTCGTTGTTTATATTGCAGCCGCACGCGCAATAAAATATGTTTGCAGTATTATATGTTGCAGTTCTAAGGGTGAAACGCTATTTATGTTGATAGGAAATTCAGCATTCCACAGGGAGATGGATGTCCTTGGCCAG
>NW_024013751.1:0-647 GCF_000499745.2 Eimeria mitis | reverse complement strand
CAGCAGCAGCAGCGAAAAGAGGAAGAGAAACGGAAAGAAGAAGAGAGGAACACGCAGCAGCAGCACGGGCAGCAGCAACAGCAGCACGGGCGGCAGCCACAGGAGAAGCAGGTGCAGGGTCACCAACATTGGAGGAAGCAATTGCTGCAGCAGCAGCAACGAGAGGAGCAACAGAAACAATTGCAGCAGCAACAACAGCAGCAAACGTCTCCTTCGGTTCCTTATTCTGCTGGCGTTCAGACCCGATCCACTCCTCCTGCTGCTGCCAAGGTGGGAGGTGACGACCCCCACTCTCGTTCGCGTCAGTCTCCTCGGGATCCTGCAGCAGCAGCAGCACAAGCAAAAGCAGCCAAAGAAACAGCAGCAGGTTCTGCTGCTGCCGCTGCTGGCATATCAGCTTCTGCCTCTCAGCTTTCTGTTCCACCTCAAGAGCAAGCGAGCCAGCTACCCAGCCAGCCACCTAGCCAGATAGGTAGCGAGCTAGCTAGCCAGCTAGCTGTCCAGCTAACAAGCCAGCTCTCTGTCTCTTCTACTGCTGCTATCACGCCTGAAGCATCGCCTGAGGTCCGCCAGGCAGCTCTCCAGCTAGCTAGCAAGCTAGCTAGCGAGCTAGCTGCCCAGATAACTAGCCAGCTAGGTGCCTTTCC
>NW_024013750.1:0-647 GCF_000499745.2 Eimeria mitis | reverse complement strand
CGCGTGTTATCTCAGCTGCTGACGGAGATGGACGGCATTGGTGCAGCAGCAGGTGCAGCAGCAGGAGGAGCAGCAGCAGCAGCAGCAAGAGTGGTGGTGCTAGCAGCAACAAACAGGCCAGACCTCCTTGATGCTGCGCTGCTGCGGCCCGGGCGCTTCGATCGTCTGGTGTATGTACACCTGCCGGATGCAGCAGCACGGCAGCAGATAGCTTTCAATGCTCTTAAGCATGTGCCTATACACCCCAATGCTGCTGCTGCTGCTGCTGCTGCTGCTGCTGTTGCTGCTGCTGGGAGGGAGGGGGAGGGGGAGGAGAGGGAGCAGCAGCAGCAGCAGCAGCAGCAGCAGCAGCAGCAGAAAGGGATGGTGTTCAGGGAGAGCAGCACGAAAAGACAAGACTGGATAGCTGAGGAGATTGAGCAGCAGCAGCAGGAAGAAAAACAGCAGCAGCAGCAACTGCAGCAGCAGCAGCAACAGCTGCAGCTACAGCAACAGCAACAAAACAAAGCTGCTGCTGCTGCTGCTGCTGTTGCTGCCTGGTTGAGTGTACGTACACCTGGATACAGTGGGGCCGAAATTGTTATGCTTTGTAAAGAAGCAGCAATGCATGCAATCAGAGAACATATTGCTGCTCTGCAGCAGCAGCA
>NW_024013749.1:0-647 GCF_000499745.2 Eimeria mitis | reverse complement strand
CACTTGTCGGCGTTAAGCTTAGAAAGCCAGCGATTACATTCGTTTCAACAGCATTGGGCACTAAAGTGACCGATGAAGTGTGTACAATTGACTATTGGGCCCTACAAATTACGCGCTCCGTAAAATATACGCAAGGTCTCCGAGAAGTGGTGGGATCAGAAGTTTCAATAATTGTAGAGGTAGGCCCCATGCCAACTCTCATTACCATGGCTCAACAGTCCTTGAAGGCGTCTGAAGTTCTTTGCGTTTCGCTTCTTGATCCGAAGACTCCAGATATGCAACAGGTGTCCAATAGCGTCAACGCACTCTTATCGAAGGAAGAACGTCGCCATGAATGGAAACGGCAAGCATTCCCATGGTTCAAGCTCTCGACGCCTCTGGTCGCGAGTGTGCAAAGCGAAAGCGCCACTCAAGCCACCGCAACCACCATCTTGGATGCCCATGTGTTAGATCTCTTGCGAGATCACGTTGTCAGCCAAACTCCCATTATGCCGGGTGCGGGATTCTTGGAAGTCATGAGCAGCGCAGCATTTATGCACTATGACGGCAAGATTCCAAGCACCGCGACAGTGCTTATGGACGTGGAATTCGATCGTCCAATGATGCTAGTTGATCCAGAGAGTGCGCAAAAAGGGCACGAGCCGAGC
>NW_024013748.1:0-648 GCF_000499745.2 Eimeria mitis | reverse complement strand
ATGCCTAGCTCAGGGAATTCGGCCGTTACATCTACACGCACGCGCTAACGCACGAAAGTGCTTTTCAAATCCTCCATCTTCTGGACGACTCATTGTGACTGATCGTGGAAAACGCACAGCTCATATGGCGGAACAGCTCCTGCCTGCATGCTCTGTGCCAACAAGATGGTGATGCCTGCTTCCTCACGCAGCAAACGTGAACATACAGAAGAGATTGTGCTGCACACATCAACGCCAACAACACGGACGCGAGAACAACATAGCGGCCGTACGAGGCCACTGTATTGCCGGACATCTAAATGTGCTCGTTGAGTCTGCATCTCTAAGAGCAAGTCAAGAAGCAGCACTGCCATTACCTCTATGCAGCGGATGGAATGCGGCACTTCCGATGTGCGCCTTTTCTTGGCGGTGCGCAGAATACAAATCCAGAGTTAGCCGCGATATTCTGTATTGTAATGCACAAATTTCGGCGGCCCGTCGCGCTAATAACAGGCACATTCTCGTGACTGAACTTGCACGCCGAAGCGGCGTTCTCGGCAATTCGTTGACTGACAACTCTGCGGACGAATCCGCACCGAAACTCTGCGGACGACTCCGCACCGGCACAGCCCTATCAATCGTCAGTTACTACCACAATAGGCCCTGCAC
>NW_024013747.1:0-648 GCF_000499745.2 Eimeria mitis | reverse complement strand
TGCGCGTGTTTCCGGCCATGGCCTGGCGAAGCGTTCTCTGGCGGTGTGACAGCACGCTGCTTTGGCCAGGCGGTATGCGCGTGATAAAGTGGTGCCGCTGCGAAGGCGAAACCTCCCTTCGCTGGAAACAACAGTTCGGTGCACCTTCGCAGCTCAAACGCATCTTCTCAGCGCGCGTGTCGGGACGCATACGTTTCAGCTTGCATGATAGCAGGAATGAACTGGTTGTGTTCGCAATTGGTGCATTCAGTATATGAGTATGTCGCTGGCGGTTGCTGGAGCATGGCACGCATTGCAAAATCTTAGTAGCATTCCAAAGTAGGATGCAGGAGGAAACCGGAAGAAGGCCCGCAGTCTGCGCGCGCATGACTTTCGTTAATCTTCCAACAAGCACTTCGACTAGCATGGCTGCTTCTGGTAGCAGCATGTTTTTGCAGTTGGTGCAAGGTTTGCGTTTGGTTCGTTTTGCCTGGTTTAAAGCAGTGCCGGGTGCCGACAGGTGTGTACGCCGTACGTGCTGGACGCATATCGGAAGGGCATGACTAAGCTGCGTGATGGTGTGCAGTGTGTATGAGCGATTTTACGGCCACGGTGTGACGAAGCCTTCTCTGGCGCTGTGATAGCACGCTATTTTGGCCAGAGAGTATG
>NW_024013746.1:0-648 GCF_000499745.2 Eimeria mitis | reverse complement strand
TATATATATATATATATATATATATTTCTCCAGCGGCAGCGCTTTTTTCTAGCAACTCGTCTTTTGCGTGCAGCAGACTCTGCATCTTTATAAGACCGAAGCACAGCTGATACTGTCGTTACACTGGGTTTGTTGTTACTGTGTTGCTACAGCACTAAACTTTTGTTGCTGCAGCACTAAAACTTTGCTGCTGCAACACAGCTCTACACTACGAGCTGGCTGTTTGGGGGTGGGGGGTGGTCCGGCTAGATGCTGCAGCTGCGGCTGCTAGCAGTGGCATGCATGCATGCGAGTTACTCCCGCATCGATACGCAGCGCAGGTATCTGCAGCAGCTGCAGCAGCAGCTGCTGCTGCTGCAGCAACCCCCGTAGCCAACGAGAATACAGACAAACAGTTCAGGGTACTGTGCTGCTGCTCAGCAGTATATTGAGAGCGTTGAATCCCCTGGCTTCGAACACAGAACAACATGCAGCGTTACGCAGCAGTAGCAAGCAGCTAGCGGCAGCAACTGCTCTCAATACACTCATTGGGGGGAGGTCAAGAGAGGAGGACAAGTGTTTCAGAGAGAGAGGAGAAGAGAAACAGAAACTAGAACAGAATACATTCACTTTATTCTAGCAGCTAGAGAGAAAAATATAAATGAACTT
>NW_024013745.1:0-648 GCF_000499745.2 Eimeria mitis | reverse complement strand
CTCTGGTTATTGTATTCAAGGGCTCCGGTGCCGTACGTCCTGGGAAAGCGCCAGAGGTGCAAACCGACAGTAACGGGTCCCGTTTATAAACGGGATACACTGATAATATGCCTCTACCGTGCTGTACTGCCGTTTGTCAGTACCGTGCATGATCTGGTTTGAAACCACTTCTTAATTCAAAGTACCAGCCTGCAGGAGACTGGAATAAAATCCAAGGGTGAGATATTCAGCAATTCAACGGCCCGCTATCTCAGGCGCGCCTTCTACTGATACGGCATTTTTGTGATACTTGGATTCGACGTAGAGAGCTCTTAAATCCTCTAGTTGTCGCCGTCCGTATATCCGTACAACACGTGTAATTGTGGGTTGTCTAGGAATCGAGCCCAAAACCTCTAATTCCGTCCAACAGCCAATACGCTATGAAGGAGAGCCGAAGGCGGAAAACGAACTGCCATAAATGTCGCGAAATAAAGTATATATTCAACCTCTCAAAACTACACAAAGTTTATCATGTGCTGAAATTACAGGAGGAAATCCTTTCTTAGTATCTTATGCAAACGTCTTTCGGGAGGATTCACAATTCCAACAATCCGCTCACGCCCTGCACCAGGTAGTAAATCCCGGGATGAAGGCCGCGGTGTACACTAT
>NW_024013744.1:0-648 GCF_000499745.2 Eimeria mitis | reverse complement strand
CGACACAACAAACTCGGGGTTTCCCTGCGCCAAGCAACAATCTATTGGCATGCAAAGGCCTATACATGGAGTTATTCGTCATATAAGTGGCTTCAACTTAGGCCGGCAAACAAACCCATCGTGAGGCACAGAACTTGCCTACAGAACGGACAATTCCTTGATTAAATTAGGAAACAAAAGCTCGTAGGGAAAACTGATCCTGCACCGAGGGGCTTGGAAGTGCAGAACAGCAGGTATTAAAAAGACACTGGAATATGCAGCAAAACGAATACACGCGTCATCTGACACTGGACAATGCAACAAATAAATGCAGGCGTAAATCAGTAACGGCTCACTCCCATTACGGCTATGTGAAGAGGGGTGACCTGCTCCTCTTGGTCGGCAGCATCTGCGTCCACTTTGCCCAGGCCTGACAAGTGCACCGTAGAAGCAACCCTTGCGGGCTTCATATTAGTGTGCTCGTAAAACAATCAAGTGTCCTTCGGCATGCCCCCTTAAGTCTAAGCGAGAAGCTGCTCTAAACAGTGCAACGCTGCCCCGACAAGCAGCGGCAAACCTTAATTGAGTGAATTCGTCCCGCCAAACCCTTACACATAAGTATATGTGCAAGCATGCATGCATGCATTCATAATACTGTCAGCTTCATAA
>NW_024013743.1:0-649 GCF_000499745.2 Eimeria mitis | reverse complement strand
ATATTTATATTTATTTATATTTATATTTATTTATATTTATATTTATTTATATTTATATTTATTTATATATATATTTATTTATATTTATATTTATATTTATTTATATTTATATATTTATATTTATATATTTATATTTATATTTATATATTTATATATTTATAAACCCCACCTAAGATGCCCCCAACAAGGACGGCCTGGAAATGTTTAGCGTCTTCGACTTGCAGTTGTTCTTCTGCATCCATCTGTATATAAAAAAAATATATATATTTATTTTTTTTTATTTTTTATTTTTTATTTTTTATTTTTTTGTTTTTATTAGTGATGTTGTTTGTATTGCTTTGTATTCTTTTTCTTATTATAATATAGAAATAGAATTTATTTTTGTTTTTTTATTTTTTTATTTTTTTATTTTTTTATTTTTTTATTTTTTTATTTTTTTTTACTATTTATAAATGTGATTTATATTATTTTATTATTTTTCTGATATTGTATGCAAATGTAATTTATTTTATTTCGTGTTTTTGTTTTCTTATTATAATATTTTAATATAATTTATATTAGTCTATGTAGTTATTGTACATATATATATATATATATATATATATATATATAAATATATATATATATATATATATATATATATATATAT
>NW_024013742.1:0-649 GCF_000499745.2 Eimeria mitis | reverse complement strand
TTGCCTCATCAAGTAATTACGTACCACACTCAGCGGCATGCGTGCGGGTGCAGCTGTGGGTGTTTGAATGTGTACAGGTGCACAAATGTTTGTATGCACATATGGACGTTGACGAATGCGTGCGTGTGTGGGTGGATGCATACTTATAGATACGTAAACGTTTGTATGTGTGTACCTGCACACATGTACGAATGTGGGAGCGGATATGTCCAAATGGAAATGCTTGTAGGGTGTGTACACTCACATCTATAGAAAGACGTACCTCGGTGTGTTCACGCATACTTGCATATGCATCTCGAGCTTTTTGCATGTGTGTATGTATGCATGTATGTGTATTCAAGAGCATAAGCATGAGTGCATGCATCGGCTTGCATGTTAGCCTGCAACAACGGCAAACATATTGTTACGCAAATGCATGGTATACCCATGCGCACATACGCATGCATATCTGCATATACATCATTTATATCTATTCTGATGCGCAGATATACTCATATACATCGCTGCATACCTGCGTCCATGTATGGGTAAGTGTGGACGTACGGGGGCGCTTATGTGTGTGAATACGTTCATGTACGTTGCTGCACATGTTCGTATACGGACTGGGATGCGCGTGCATGCTGGAATCCGTCCGGGTGTGTGCATATTT
>NW_024013741.1:0-649 GCF_000499745.2 Eimeria mitis | reverse complement strand
ACTCGGATGCTGGAGGAGACAGTTCGTCTCTTCTGTCTCTTCTTTCTTCTCCCTACAGCTCCTTAATAATCACAACAATGATAAAAGCAGCAGCAGCAGCAGCAGCAGCAGCAGCAGCAGCAGCAACACGAACTGCTGCTGCTGCTGCTGCTGCAGGAGCTCAGCGGAGTAAGCGCAAGTCCTCACATTCGGTTCCAGCAGCAGCAGCAGCAGCAGCAGCACCTGCTGCTGCTGCTGCAGCAGCTGTAGCAAGAGAAAGCAGTGCTCCCAGCCAGAGCTGGGGTGTACATCCACCGTGGCGGTGCTTTGCTGCTGCTCAGCAGCAGCTGCTGCCGCCGGAGCAGCAGCAGCTGCAGCAGGGGCTCTTTGGTCGTTTTGGTTGGGGTGTATACAGCAAGACTACACAGAAGAAAACAGCAGCAGAAAGAAAAAAAGAAGAAAACAAAAATAAAAATAAAAATAAAAATAAAAACAAAGACACAGACAAAGATGGAGACACACACAAAGACAACGGAGACACTTCAGCCCTCTGCAAGAACCACGCAGCTGCTGCGCCAGCAGCAGCAACAGCAGCAGAAGCAGCAGCAGCAGCAGCAGCAACAGCAACAGCAACAGAAGCAGCAGAAGGTCCATCTCTTTCCCTTTGTTT
>NW_024013740.1:0-649 GCF_000499745.2 Eimeria mitis | reverse complement strand
TAGCCATAGCTAGCTAGTGTTACAGTATGAAGCCTTTATCAGCTTGAGGTCTCTGGGGAGGCGAATAGCCAGCAGCAGCAGCAGCAGCAGCAGCAACTGCAGAAACACAAGCAGCAGCAGCAGCAGCAGCAGCAGCAGCAACAGGAGACACACTGTCTCCAATTGCGGCTGAAATAAGGGGTTGCTGTTGCTGCTGCTGCTGTTGCTGTTGTTGCTCTTCATGCTGCTGCTTCTGCTGTTCCTCCTGTTGCTGCTGCAGCTGCAGCTGCTGCTGTGTTTGCTGCTGCTGCTGCTACCGCTGCTGCTGCTTCTCCCGTTTCTGCTGCTGACAAAGCAGCCGAAGGGACAGATACATCAGAGTCCGCTGCTGCTGCGACTGCAGCAGCAGCAGCAGCTGCTGCTGCTGCTTCTGCTGCTGCTGCCTCTGCTGCTGCTGTGATGCGGAAGAAGATCCCTCCGGCCTGAAGGCCTGCAGTGGTGTCTCGCTAGCCATCTGCAGCAGCAGCAGCAGCAGCAGCAGCAGCAGCAAGCACAGCAGCAACAGCAGCAGCAGCAACCACAGCAGCAGCAGCAGCAGCAGCAACGGCAGCACCAAACAATAGGAGCGACTCAAATGTAGCAACAGGAGCAGCAGATTTATGTGGAGATG
>NW_024013739.1:0-649 GCF_000499745.2 Eimeria mitis | reverse complement strand
GGGGCTGCTTTCCAGCTGTTGCTGTTGCTGTATAGAGTAGAAGCAACAAGACTAGCTCGCTGCATCTGTCCTGTTACTGCTGCATGCTGCAGCAGCGCCGCCACGGCCTCTACACGCTCCAGGGGGCCCCCCCCAGCACCACCCCCCCGGGTGCTGATGAGGTCCAGGGGTGTACACCCTGCATCGTTTTTGAGTGATGCATCTGCCCCCAAGGAGAGGAGAAGCTTGATGGTGTTGTAGCAGCCCCTTCTGGATACAGGAGCAGCAGCATGCAGTCTGCTGCTGGTGAGAGAGGGCTCAGCAGCACGAAGAGCAGCACGGTGCAGCGCCGAGTTTCCCTCTGCATCTCTTCTGTCTACCCACACACCGTAGTTACACACCAACATAGCCATCAACATATCCTGGCCTATATCTGCTGCTATCATCAGTGGGGTGCTGCGGTCGCTGCTGCTGCCTATACCCTCGGGGCTGCAGCCCCCCTCCTCTATCAGCACCTGCACCACGTCCCCGTATCCCTTCTGTATCGCTAGTTTCAGGGGGGTGTCGTGTGCATGCTCTCCATACAAAGAAGTTATGTGCTGCTGCAGCTGTTCCTCTTGCCACTGTGCGTTGTTGCTGCTGCTGTTGCTGCTGCTGCTGCTGCTGCTGC
>NW_024013738.1:0-649 GCF_000499745.2 Eimeria mitis | reverse complement strand
AAGCACCCCATCTATATAACGAGACAAAGAGGCCGCAGCAACTGCAGCAGCAGCAGCAGCAGCAGCAGCAACTGCAGCATTAGCAGCAGCAGCAACTCGATTAGGAACAGCAGCAGCAGTAGCAGGAAATACTGGAAGCAGCAGCAGCAGCGACAGCAGCAGCAGCTGCTGCAGTAACAACAGCAGCAACAACAGCAACTGCAACAACTACCGCAGCAACAGCAGCAACAGCAGCAACAGCAGCAGCAGCAGCAGCAGCAGCAGCAGCAGCATGAAGTCTTAGAACGTAGGCGCTTATAGAACAGCTGGCTGCTCCTTGCTGCTGCTGTTTCAGGTGTATAGGCAGCTATCTTGGGGTGTATATGCAGCTGTTTTGTTGTGTATATATAAGTTTATGTATATCTGCATATAAATATATTTATATGTTTATTTATATCTTTTTTATTTGTTTTTTGTGTTTGTTTGTTACTATAGAAGGAGACAAAAGGAGACAAAAGGAGACAAAAGGAGACAAAAGGAGACAAATAAAAAAATAAAAAAAAAATAAAAAAAAGAAGCAAAAGAAAGAGAAAAGAAAGAAGAAAAAGAATAACAAAAGAAAAAACAAAAATAAAAAAAAAATAAAAAAAAAAAAAAAAAAAAAAAAAAA
>NW_024013737.1:0-649 GCF_000499745.2 Eimeria mitis | reverse complement strand
CCCTGATACGGGTCGCAAGCTGAAGCCCCAGGGGCCCCAACCCATTGCATTTTCGCCCGGCCGGAGAGCCGTAACGCCTGAGGGAGCACGGGGCGAAGCTACTGTAGGCAGGATTTCCGCAGCAGATTCGCCTCTCATTGACTTTCTCGAGGCTCCCAAGAGCTGCCACGTGCAGGCGGGCTCGTGGGTGACCGACAGCAAGCGAGAAGCACCAGCAGGGCCTACGCGACACGGGCATTCGCCAGTGTCTAGCCCTGTTCCCGTCCCCAAGGTGCAGGCGGATGGATCTCTCCGGAGCCTTCTTGACTACTTGACAGGGCAGCCTAACAAGGCAGGCCAGGAACGTGCAGGAGCTACTATGGGTGTGGGGCGAGTTGCTGTTCCCATAGCGCCCAGTGATTCGCGTCCATTGCGGGCCGCTGCTGCTGCTGCGCCTGTCATAGTGATAAAGACGAGAGCCAGGAGCCAGCCACCACCTAACAAGGGCACGGGAAATGCTGTTGCGTTCCACTCAAGCTTAGCCCCACCCAACCAGAAGCCTGTCCCCATCTTGCTGAGGCAAGCAGTACTGAGGCCTGAAGAACAAACAACAACAGACAACAGAAGGCTTAGCGGCAATGAATGGAATTGCAGCCATACCAAGGGCCTT
>NW_024013736.1:0-649 GCF_000499745.2 Eimeria mitis | reverse complement strand
TACACACAAAAAAAATAAAAAAAAAATGTAAATAGACAATAAATATAAATAAATAAATAAATAAATATATAAAAATACATTAGTAAATAAAAATGTAAATAAATAAATATAAACAAATAAATAAACAAATAAATATAAATATATAAATATACATTAGTGTAGAGATATATAAATTTATGTTTTATGTTATTTCAACGGAGAAAACTCCTACACGCAAAAAAAAGATAAAAAAAAATTAAAAAAAAATAAATATAAATATATAAATATAAATTAATGTAGAAATATATAAATGTAAACACAACAAACAAAAAAAACAAAACAAAAAAATGAATAAAATAAATAAATAAAAACAAAACAAACAAACAAAGCAAACCAAATAAATAGATAAACAAACAAACAAAATAAATAAATAAATAAACAAACTAACAAAAAACTAACAAACAAAATAAATAAATAAATAAATATATAAATAAGTAAACAAATAAATGAATAAATAAATAAATAAACAAATAAACAAAATAAATGAATAAATAGATAAACAGACTAAATAAACAAACAAACAAACAAACAAACAAAATAAATAAATAAATAAATAAATAAAACAAAAAATAAATAAACAAATAAAAAAAAAAAAAAAAAAAAAAAAAAA
>NW_024013735.1:0-649 GCF_000499745.2 Eimeria mitis | reverse complement strand
CATGTACACAGAGAAATCACCCATGCATCTGCATGCACGCAAAGAAAAATGTGGGCTATGCTGCACCGCCCTGCATCGGCTTATATATTCCGCATTCGCATGACACGCAGATGCATACTTACACAACGATGCAGCTCTATACATACTCGAGCGCACGCTTACTCAGTTGGATATTCTTGATGCTTTCTTCTTTTCTAGGTCCTCCTCGACCGTCATCTGTGTACTGTTGCTGCTGCTGTGGGCGCTGCACCAACGGCGGTTTTCTTTGGTAGCCGCACAATTACGGCTGATTGAACGCCGCTGTTTCAGCCCCCCCGCTGCTCTCTATATGAGCCTCGTATACTCCTTCTTTCCTCTCTCTGGAGCAATCGCTTGGTGAGACACTCGAGAAAGGATAGCAGCAGTGGTCGAAGCCTCAACAGCAGAGGCGGAAGAAACCGCAAAGAACGGTGTGGCAGCTGCATCCGGTGTACAAGCAGTTCCGATCATATTTTCCGCTGCAAGATGGCTGCATCCACCACCGTCTCAATGTTTCCTTTTGGTGCCTCTTGGCCCCTGCCCCACTGCTGCTGTGCATTCGGCTTTTGTGTATTCAGGCTCTCCCTCTTGGAGCCCCGTGTGGGTTTGCTGCTGTCACAGCTTCGGTCGG
>NW_024013734.1:0-650 GCF_000499745.2 Eimeria mitis | reverse complement strand
AGATGGAATAAGCATTGCGCAACGCCAAGGAGACGCGCCTTCCCAAAACGGAGACTGCCCCATTAGATTTCGGTTCGATGCTCTGTTGATTACTATCTGCGTTCGTGTCCGCACGCTCTGATTCTCGATCCTGCGTGTGTTGCGCTGCCTTCGTCGGTCGCCCTACGAAGGGTAAAAATGGAGCTACGGAACGAGCAACATGTCTCTTATTTCTCTTGGGAGACGATGAATCCAATGGTTCAGGATGCTGAACGCAAGGCTCAGCCAAGCTAACGATGGCGGTCTTCGGGGTTCTGGTGGGTAGCTCCCTTGACGCTGTTATATCATAGGAAGCTTCCTGTTCACTTGCAGCATTGGAACCTCCGGTATCTTCTACATGGTGCGATCGCCCTTGTGCTAAGCCTTGCGACAATCGGGGAGCTTGTGGTGAGTCGCCGTCCTTGTTTTCCCCCTCCAGATTGCCTCTTGCGGTGTCGTGTTGAAACAAACCCCCGTTGTCAGCTTCAGCTGTTTCAGTTGAAGATTGCTTACCATCTCCGTTGTACTCAGCCTGTGCAAGCGCGGTTTGGCGAGCATGGGGAGATGAGTACAGCTCCCCTGTACCATGGGGCAACGGGTGTTGCTCGGCCTCAGGAGTTCCTTGAGGCCCA
>NW_024013733.1:0-650 GCF_000499745.2 Eimeria mitis | reverse complement strand
GCACCTCCACGCACTTCTCGAGTCCTGACGATCCCCCCGCTGCAGAGCAGCAGCAGCGCGAAACCCCACAACAGCAGCAGCAGCAGCAGCAGCATTAACAACGACAGCAGCAGCAGCACCCGTGCAGTGTATCGACAGCTCGGCTCTCTGTATTGTATTGTTGGAATAAATGAAGAAGAGGTTCCTCTGGTTACAGGTGAAGTAATTGAATTGTGGCTGCGTGTGCTGTCTCAGCTGCTGGGTGTAAGTTCTGCTGCAGCAGCAGAAGGGGGGGCCCTAGAAACACAGATGTCGCTACACCTAGAGCGGGCTCTGCTGCTGCTTGATGCGATGCTGCAGCAGGGATATTTGGTGTGTACAGACAGCAATCTGCTGCTGCACAGAGTGCGCAACCTTCTTAAACAAGACTGAGGCCGCTGCCGCTGCTGCTGCTGCTGCTGCTGCTGCTGCTGCTGCTGCGCATCTTGTCTTCTTCTGCTGCTAGGTTAATCAGAACGGCTTAGGCTTGTGTGGGGTTTAATCCGTCACAGCTACGAAACGGCAGCAGCAGCAGCGGCAGCAGCAGCAGCAGCAGCTGCTGCTGCTGCTGCTGCTGCTGCTGCTGCAGTAAGCAGGATGTGTGTTCAGGTGTATAGGCACCTCAGCTGATG
>NW_024013732.1:0-650 GCF_000499745.2 Eimeria mitis | reverse complement strand
TTCGGTCGGGGCGTGCATCGGCAGTGTTGCGTTTCTGGCATTCTGATGGTTGGAATAGATGCTTACGCGCATGCGTGCATATTCATGGAGTTGCATTGCGTTAAGTAGTTCGTGCTTGTCTCGCTTGAACAGTGCCTCTTTTGGGTATCGTCTGGAGCACAGTATTTCCGTGTTTTGCGCTATGAGTGTGCGAGATGGAGTCACGTATTACACGTGACTGCAGTGAATCGGCATCTGAGCACTCACGCAGCACAATACGTGGCAGTAGGCAGCAGCGCCGAGTAGCTGACTCGCATTACAACGCCAGGCCCTATTGGCGAGCACATCGGTTGCCCCTGCTGATAATCGCTTTGCAGAGAAAAGATATGGCGGCGGGCATTGATGCGTGGACATCAGCTGCATCTGCCGACAGGAGCACATTTTGCACTTGGCTGCGAGCTGGGGACCACCGACATATGCGGAATCGTGGACTGATGCAGTGTGCCTGCGCGTCTATTGCCGCACTGAGGCAATGCCTTCGGTGGCGTCCCGGTCGCTTGCTGTTTTGATCACGAAGTGAGAGACGAGCGACCAACTAGTTTTCGGTGGGGGCATGTATCGGCAGTGTTGCGCGTCTGGCATTCTGATGGTCGGAATACAGGCTCACGCGC
>NW_024013731.1:0-650 GCF_000499745.2 Eimeria mitis | reverse complement strand
TCCGTATACGTAGGTATCGGACGTCTTGCATCTTGCGGGTAAAGCGTTACTGTGTATCGGTGACGTTCCCCAAGGTGGTGTTGGCCACCTTGAACAGTTGTGCTCAATGTGGCCTTTTCTTCGTGTCAGGTTGCCAAATTTGCAGGAGGCATTGTCTGGCTGTTTCACGTGAACGTCAAGCGCATGGGCAGCTCAGCAAGCACCTTGCATATATGTTTCTGAAGGCTGTGCGTCGAGGCGCTGCTTTGTGGCTCTGCGTTCGCAAGGAGCAAGATTTGGATTTGGATTTCGAGGCAAGTGCATATGGGCTTGGGCTTCCCCTTGGCGTGGCTACCAAGGTTGCATCTGCCTTTGGTCAGTCTGTCTTCGTGTGAACAGGTGGACGTCACGGTGTGCCGGCTTGGATAACTGAATATGTAAGAAACGCCTAGCCCTGTCTGGTCGCGAACAGCGTGCAGGTGCGGAAAGCTCATGCAGGATGGGTCGTATTTGTGAGTTTGCAGTGCATGAGGTGTTGGACTTAGGCTCTGCACAAGTTTAGAACAGCCTGTGAATACCCCTCCCACAGATGTGCACGCTTGGTTTCTATCCGTCGTTATTTCCAGCAAGTAAGCAGTCCATGTGGGGAGATGTTTGCATTGTTAGTCGCT
>NW_024013730.1:0-650 GCF_000499745.2 Eimeria mitis | reverse complement strand
CGCGGACAGCATCTGCCACCAGCTCGAACATGTCTTCGTTCAGCAATGAACGTAGTTAATGCTCAGGCTTAAACAACTGGAACCTTCGGTTCCCACCATATTCGTACGTGCTGCGCAAGAGCATCGCGGTGTCTCAACGGCAGAACGGACTGCGTCATACCGAGGCAGAATCTGGAGCGCAAAATACACATCCCAACAGCGCCCACACAGCTGCAGGTCCATTACGTCTCCTCTAAATACGTTTCGACCAGAAGGACTTGGCTTCACCAAGGAAACGCGAACCAAGCGCATAATACCAAAGGCGGAAACAGCCAGGCTGCCTGCGCGGGGCACCCTGTCCGATCGCGTACTGTTGGCAAAAATGTTCAAGAGGTGAATCTCAAGCATCCTGTGGTCGAAGAGTGATAGCCTGTCTCCCGTTTGTATCTTACTAGCAAGTTTGAGTGATGTGAACAGCCTGCCGCCATACACTGACCTCGCACGAAAACCTGGTACATTTATAGAGTGCACGTACTCCAAAAGCCACAGAATGGTCTGACTAATCGAAGCTTCTGCTTTTGCTTGTCATTCCCAATACTTTCACAGTGAGCTATAGACTCCAACTTCTTTCATGCAAACGCCACGCGCATTTGCACAGTGTGTGCTGGTTG
>NW_024013729.1:0-650 GCF_000499745.2 Eimeria mitis | reverse complement strand
CCCCTGGGGGGCCCCCCCAAGGGTTTAGGGTTTAGGGTTTAGGGTTTAGCGTTTAGAGTTTATTATAATGAATCACACTGGTCGTTTAGGGTTTAGGGTTTAGTTGTTTTGAGGGTTTAGGGTTTAGGGTTTAGTTGTGTTCTAGGGTTATGAGTTTTATATGTTTAGGGTTTAGGGTTTAGGGTTTAGGGTTTAGGGGTATATATTGTTTAGTTGTAATTAGGGTTTAGTGTTTAAGGTTGTCTAGGGTTTAGGGTTTAGGGTTTAGGTTTCTCTTCTTCCTGCGTTTTTGTTTTCTGTCTCTTTTTTAGGGTTTAGGGTTTAGGGTTTAGGGTTTAGGGTTTAGGGTTTAGGGTTATTGTTTATCTCCCTTTGTTTTGTTTTTGTTTTATTTTATTTATTTTTTATTTTTATTTTTCTCTCTCTCTTTTTTGTTGTTTTATTTTTATTTTTATTTTTATTTATTTATTTATTTGTCTCTTCTTTCTTTTTTTATTCTTTTATTTTATTTCCCTCTTTGTCTCTCCCATATACTTTTGTTTTATTTATTTATTTATTTATTTTTATTTATTTTTATTTATTTATTTATTTATTTTTATTTATTTTTATTTATTTATTTATTTTGTGTTTGTTTATTTATTTTTTTGTCT
>NW_024013727.1:0-650 GCF_000499745.2 Eimeria mitis | reverse complement strand
GACACCCTGGCCCTGGGCTCAACGCCCAGGATGCCTAGGTACCGCTGAAGGAGGTCAGCTGCTTTTGGGAGACTCTCACTTTAAGTCTTTGCCTTCATTGCGGCTCGTCTCAGGTCAGGTCAAGGCCAGAGAACTAGCGTTACAACCGGGGTATCCTTCCACCGTATGCTTACTAGTCGGATCCTCAACTCTCTCAATACTGCACAGAACATTGTAGGCATCTCTTCTCAAACCTCCTCCCACTTATCTAAATCTACTCCAGAGGCCCATAAATGATACTAATAATATGCTTCGTAGATATATGAATATATGGGCACCGATGTCTGACCGTGCAGTAATTACAACAAATCCGCTCAATAAGGTCTCTACGTGCTGACCCAAAACTGAATGCAAGAGATCCAGGGTTATAAAATTCCAGGAACAGCCCCCAAATGTAATGAACAACGGGCTGTTACTACCTATGCACCGTACCCTATGGCAACCCTACTGGGTTCAGACTCTATCTTCTAAAGACAGCCTATCTATATTGCACGGGCTCAAACACTCAAATAATTGCCTTTAAAAAGGATCCCAGTCGAGCAATATTGAAAAGGAAATCCAGGAATAACAGTTCTCCCTCGTGACTCTGCAGTCAGTCAGAGTCCCCCAGC
>NW_024013726.1:0-651 GCF_000499745.2 Eimeria mitis | reverse complement strand
CGCTTACGCGCAGCATGCCAAAGCTGTCGATAGGCTCCTGAGCTAACTCTGCGCTAACTCATGTTACAGCCGCCGCTTCCGCGTCCCGGCGCCCTTCGTACCGCGATGCTCGGAACAGTCGCCTACATCTCTCCTCAATTGTTTTTGGTTAACATGAACTGTGCCCAGGATTTAATGCTGAAATCAAGCTTGCTTGTGCTCGGCGAGATTCGAAACAACCTAGCATAGGAACATTCTCTAGGCCTTGGTAGATTGCCAGTAAGCAACTCCATACACTAGAGAAGCATCTACAGAGGTAAAGCATGCAGTAGAGGAAGCTTGTTTGAAGCTTCCTTGCATGCAGGCGTGGGGCTGGTTTGCATCATCAGCAGCAGCGAGGTGCGCTGCCACTCCATTTATTTTGCCTCTTTCCCTTGATCTCAGCTGCTTTGGGGGTTATATATTACCTCAAGTAATTTATTATTATTATTATTATAATTAATAATAATAATAAATTTTATTAATTTTCTTATTTTAATAATAAAATTATTATTTTACCAGTAAAGACTTTCATTGCAGCTCGCTGTACTTATTGGCTTTACACAGCTCATCAGCAAAACAAAATTTTGTTTCAAATTTTTTATCAAGAAAAAATATTTATATGGATACGTT
>NW_024013724.1:0-651 GCF_000499745.2 Eimeria mitis | reverse complement strand
TGAATTCAGTTTGGCCCGCGACACGACACACCGCAGTCAGGAACACCGCACTACATTCTTTTACAATCTCCATCGTCTAAACTGACGGGCCGGCATGCATCCTGCCATGTACAAAACCGTGGGAATGGCTTCGACCACCCAGACTGCAATTCACATCAGTGGCGCATCAGCCACTTTATGGCACGGTGACTGCATCGGGCTACCCCTTCACGCTCTTCCGACGTGACGCACTGCCTGAAGCGTCACCGCGGCTGCCTTGTGAAAACGGGTATATGCGCGTCGCCACTAGTGGCACTTTCAGCCAACACCAACAGCGTGTGGCGCTCAATCGACATCGCGTGGTCTAAAACGCTGCTATAACAATGAGCGAGAGGTAGCAGATGCGTTTGTGCGAATGATGAGCTCACCCAAGTATTTTGGTGTCGTCGGTCTGCGCGGAGGCAACCGCCCGGCCCAGGGTAACGCCAACTCTAGCACCCGTTCCAGAGAGGCTGCTATCGCGAGCCTTTGCAAGCCACATGCATTGCAGTATCCGAGCAGGCATACTGGTCCTGCTATCTCCGGTCTTCATAGCCAATTTTTAATCCAAACCTTTTAGCAGCAAGTGTGGGTGGCAGTACGCTAACTGCCCAACAAGTGCTGTCACGTATT
>NW_024013723.1:0-651 GCF_000499745.2 Eimeria mitis | reverse complement strand
TTCTACACAATAGCTACGCGATGCGCTAGGTGCTCCGCGGAATCCGCTGCAAGCCTGATGGGGTCCGGCAACACCTGTGTTCGCTACGCCGGCGACCGCCACCTATCCCTGGCTATCGCTGTCCTCCGCAGGATACCCAGTGACTTACATGAACGGCCGGATCGTCGATGCTACCAAACGTTTGACATACCTATAGCCTTAGATGAACGGCCGGAGCATCAATGCTACCAAACCTTTGACACAAACCATCGCCGAGTCGCTGCTGCCTCCTTACAACTATTGCGCTGCAGATACACTGCGCAACCTGCTCAGTGCGGTCGGCTCTCAACTCTGACTCTGTCTGGCAAACGCATATCGCAACACCGAAAGACCCTGCCTCTGCATACACCACAGCAGAATCCGCTCAAAGAAAAACGACCTCCGCCTTTTCTCACACTGCAACTCCATGAATATGAACGCATGCGCACACGCATTAATTCCTGCCACCAAGCAGTTTAAAACCTGGCAGTACCCATAACCGCGCAGAGCAGATGGGTTCGCCACTGAGTGCATACTTTCTGAACGACCCGGCAAGCGATTGCGACGCTAGGGAGGGCTTCACCACACTGCGGCAGGCAGCACGCACGCAAAAGCTGCAAAACCCCACGATCC
>NW_024013722.1:0-651 GCF_000499745.2 Eimeria mitis | reverse complement strand
TGATGGAAACTGAAGGCCGGTGTTTACATGCATACGCGCTTGCTAACGTGTGCAATTGCGAATACTGGGGGATTTGCGCTTAGCGGTGTGATTCGTTGCTCCTCAATAGCGCGGTCGTCTGTTTAGGGCAAAGGGTCTACAGATCCGAGAAGCGACGTTGATTTGACATTATGTGTCCAAGGGCTTGCTGCAGTTTCAAATGACAACGCGGTGAGCATAGCTGGCAACGGCAGACCATGAGTCTGCATGTAGGTGTCTTTCACCATATTCTGTTTCCGGTTAGATCTTGCCTTCTGTCAAGTTACATCAATTATGATATTCAGGTGCAACGGCGAGCCGTTTAATGTTTGCAAAGCGACACGCGTCCCTGTGTGTGCGCCTGCAAGGATAACATCAATTATTATATTCAGGTGCTATCCTTGCAGGCGCACACACAGGGACGCGTGTCGCTTTGCAAACATTAAACGTCCACTGTACGTGCACAGCAGTTAGCAATGGGTTTGCAGGGAAAAAGCTGCTTTTCGGCTCGACCGCGCTCACCGCGGATGCACATCGCGTAAGCGGGCCTGCAGCAAGGGTGAGTAATGCCTCAATGTTTGCATCCGTAGGCTGTTTGTCCCAGGCAGTGAGCGCATAGTCCGGAGATAGTCT
>NW_024013721.1:0-652 GCF_000499745.2 Eimeria mitis | reverse complement strand
CCCGCATGCTCGTCGCTTAAATCCTCTCTCAACCATCACCTATAAAATGTCAACGCCAGTAGGGGTCCTTAAGTGCTATAAAGCATCTTGTCTCATATCAGTATCCTCCGGAGTGGCATGATTGGCTACAGAGTACCATGTGCAGAGCAAACGAAAGCGGCAAGCAACTAGCTGCCATTCACCAAACGTCTCGGCACGTCGGGCATTCATCCGAGATGCTGATGCCACAGATGCAATGCGCACACGACAGCTCCAACAGCGAGCTGATGCTCCGTGGCTTGTTGCTGTTGTTCATTCAGTCTCCACCGAACCTACCTCCGCACTGCGCTGATTGCGCCTGCGTTTCGCTGGCATAGAAAACACACCTTCTAAATAAACATGCGAAACCCGCCACTTTACCCACTTAAACTTCACACCCTCGCACCTAACACCCAACAGGCACCACCTAGCTCATCGTCTTCTCATCTCACCGAGACAGCGGATGTCCACACTCTGCAGAATTCATACAGCAACACCGTTCCCTGTAGAGCCACCGGCGCGCTGAATGAAACGGGTTTACATGCCCGGCTGTTGATGCAACTTTTGGTAGTCCCTGAATCGCGAATCAAGTCGACAAAATATGCTCCGTTTGCGGCAACGATTTTCTCCGATG
>NW_024013720.1:0-652 GCF_000499745.2 Eimeria mitis | reverse complement strand
CTCTCTTCACGGAAACTGCCCCAATTCTCTCTTGCTGCTTCGGCGACGTAAGTGCATCTCCCACGCACAAGGTTACTATTATTATTACTAGCTGACCGTTTGGTTGTGATTGCAAGGGCTGCTGCTGTAACTCACACATCCACAACTGTATTCTGAGGCGTGCTTGCGTCCACGCTCGGTTCTCTGCAGACTACACAGATGCTGCTTACGGCAGGATGTGACAAACAGGTCAAAGCCTACGACCTCATCAGCGGCCGTACCACGGGCCAAGTCATTGGACAGGTGAATGAACGCCTTGGCTCGCCAATTGCGGCGTAGAAGTTTAAGGTAGATATATTGAAGCAATTAATTCCAGTTGCCAGGCTCCCTTCTCGCTATACTGAGTATGGTGTTGGCACAGTTCAATGTATGTGTATTCTGCAGCACGACGCACCCGTAAACTGTGTCGCGTGGAATCCCATGCACAAATTGGTTATCAGCAGTGAGTTCATACCCTGTAATCATTATTAGTGGGGAGTCACGCTTATCCTTGTCTCTTCCTTCTGAGCTAAAGTATACTCCCTGCACGCGAATGTTGCTGTGTGAGTGGATTTGAATTCGTTCGATTGGCGTTCGTTCGTGCTGTGAGATTAGGCTCCCGAACTGCCTTTGT
>NW_024013719.1:0-652 GCF_000499745.2 Eimeria mitis | reverse complement strand
CGTTCTTGCACACCAATTGCCTGCTTCCGGTGCGCCTCTGGCTAGTATCTTGGAGTGCTGTTAACAACGTGCAGTGAGGAGGAGAACACGAACGGAATAAAGTGACGCATTGATATCACATACTCCGCACACATAACAGCTTGTACGGTGTCGGTAAGAGCAAGAAGCAACGATCTGCACGGCAGGTTCCCCGCACTTCTGATCCCTCAATACCTGCACAATGGTTTGGTGGTCCCCACTTTTGTCGTCCAACGGCTCCGACGTTTCTCAGAACTATTGTCTGTCACGACATCGGAGAGGCCCGCCCTGCGTTAGTACCGTTTTCTACCTGGAAACTACCATTATTAACAGGGATGGCCGTCACTCTAACCTTACACTGGAAGCATATTGCCGTGTACTCGCTACTGATCCCAACCACATGTTGCGGTGCAGATGTACGGCGTTACAACTTCACTGCTGCGGTTTGCAGTTTCAGCTTCTGTCTCGAAAAAGCATATCCCAGTTCTGAAACAGCCAGACCAAGCAGGTATCAAAGAAGAGCGTAGCTGGAGCAAACGGAGCTTATAGCAACTCAATCTGCATGCACGCATGCACAGATACATGTGGGCCTGCTCTCATACAAGCTAAAAAGATAACAGCACCAATAACTGCG
>NW_024013718.1:0-652 GCF_000499745.2 Eimeria mitis | reverse complement strand
TCTTTCAGTTTCAGATCACCATTGCCTCGCCTCCTGGACACATCTGACTCACTGGTTTGGGTTGATGAAGGTCGCGTTGATCCTGCCACTGACGCAGCTGGAATGTGACAACAAGACGTATCAACATAAGTGTGAAAACAGTGCAGCTTTGCTAACCTGCCTTTGTGGGTCATCTGCTCTATGCCATTCCTTGCCAGAATACAGAAGGTCCCGACTGAAAGTTTCTGCATGGAAAGGGCTTGAAGAGGACGGTGCAGGGCTTGGGATCTACTAACAAGTGACGGTGTATCGGAGAAATGATCTGACGGATCTGCTTATATAGCTCTGATAGCTAGCCGCCGAGGCGCTCTGGCAACGTTGGTGCAGGAGCAATGGACCTCTATGCACCTTAGTTGGGACACAAGCTCCGCGTCGAACGTTAAAGAACTACAGAGATGGCCAAAGGATGGCATATGGGTGCAATCTACCACATTTGCAGAACGATAGTCGTGTCGCTACACTGTTGCTTCCAGATAGGATCTACAGGTGAGTCCAATTGATTCTTGTATCTGCCTTCTTATAGCCCCAAACAGCCAGGGCCCGCAGACTAAGCCCGTCTCTTTAGCCCATACCCCCTTACGACCTCCAATTTATATATATATATATATATATA
>NW_024013717.1:0-652 GCF_000499745.2 Eimeria mitis | reverse complement strand
CATGCATGCATGCAGCCTGCAGATATATTTCTTTTCAGAAAGTACAGCGATGCAGCGTAAAGTTTTTTCTTGTCGTTTTGTTAGGGTTTAGGGTTTAGGGTTTAGGGTTAGGGTTTAGGGTTTAGGGTTTGCTGCTAGGGTTTAGGGTTTAGAGTTAGGGTTTAGGGTTTTGTATTTTATATATATTTGTTTCTTTTTTTTCTGTTAGTTTATTTAAACCAAAAGAAAACAAACAGACAAAACAAATCCTCTCCCGCCGCTGTTCACAGCCCTTTGCATGCATGCATGCATGCATGCATGCATGCATGCATGCAGTGATTAGAGATGCATCCATGCATGCATGCATGCATGCATGCATGCATGCATGCATGCATGCATGCATGCATGTGTTGGGGCTTGAGAAGGAGTGTAAGAAGAAGATATGGTAGAGGTCAACTGAATAGAGATGTATTATAAATTATATTTATAAAATATAATAATATAAATATAAATAATTTATAATATTAAATATTAAATAAATAAAGACAAAGACAAACAAATTCTTTATCTGCTGCTGCATATACACCCCAAATGATTGCTCCTTATACACACAAATTTTCATGTAGAGATAAATTATATTTTTAATTTGTATATATATATATATATATATATA
>NW_024013715.1:0-652 GCF_000499745.2 Eimeria mitis | reverse complement strand
AGGCACTGAGTGGGGCTGAAGAGCGGACCTGCTGAGCATTACTTGACGCTCGCTGATTGAGCCGATTGTGGTCAATTGATCACTGATGTTCTGCAGCGTTGCTTGGATTTCCACCGCATTCCCGCTCATTGCGGGTTCCAAGCAACAGCCAAATGCTGGCGTCTCTTCAGTTGGGCGTGCATCCTGCTGCTTTTGTATGCCTTCTGTGATTGCGCAACGTTATCATACGCACTGCCTCAAACGCCTTCTTCTGACATTTGGTTTTGATATGTCGCTGTCGTGGGCCGTCGAAGTGCGGGACTTGATGCCCTAATGACAGCTTGCCCTTTAAGATGGCTGGGCTGCTTTTTCGGTATTGTTGCGCGTTTGGCCGTTTTTACCTTTAGGGCGTCAACACGTGTTTTTCTAATGTGCAGAGGAGGGCACGTGCCTTCGTCGGGTGGCTACGCAATGGGGTACGTTGAGCGCAATGTGGCATCGGAACGGCTGAGTTGACCGTAATTCCGGCTCTCAGCTGGGGTTGGCTTGGCATGTAAAGAAGCGGATCTGTACGTGAAAAGGGCTAGGCGAGACGCATTGGGTCCTGGCTTTGTGCGGGGCACTACTTGCCTAGTTCCATGTCTCGGTCCTTTGTACATGTGCACTTTTCAGC
>NW_024013714.1:0-652 GCF_000499745.2 Eimeria mitis | reverse complement strand
TGCTTCACTTTCGTCATGTTCTAAGAAATGTTGTCCAAATACTTTCCGCAAATACAAATACTTTCCGCCTGTGCAGGTGCAGCCCGGAAGATGCTTTCATTCTGCAGCAGCGCGGTGGGCGGACATGCAATGCAAACAAGAGCCCCCTTCTGCAATAAGCATGACGAGAAAACGCCATCTTTCGCGTCGGATCAGAAAGGAATCAAAAGCCAGCACACGCGCTTCCTCACGTTGATCACCTTCGAGCCTCAATTCTCTCTCGAGAGCTTGCTAGCAAACGTTGGACGCTGATGCAGTCGCGAGCAAGTAATGAATGGTCACGGACGGACACAGCCCCTACCATCATGCAAATAGGCTAACACGCGTATGCGCTCGCGCGCGCTGCAACCAACGAAGTTCTGCCTCGCCGAAGCATCCCCACAAAGTCCGCAAACGCAGAGATGATATACCCTAAACAATATAAATGCAAGCGCTTCAAAAGTAGTCGGCCGTCTGACACCGAATCTTCACCTATAAGCAGAGTTTCCAGTATCAATGGTACAAAAGAAGGCAACGGAAGCAACTGCCTATGCAGCTGGACCCCTTATAAGAGTGACACTCGTCTGCCGCTCTCGTGCTTAGAATCCCGCACCCAGCTAGTGCACTAGGCAAA
>NW_024013713.1:0-653 GCF_000499745.2 Eimeria mitis | reverse complement strand
TACGGCTTCTGCAGCGGTAGATACTACCAGCAGGTAAAGCTTACAAATATACAACGCATATAATAAATATATATAATTAATATAAATATTATATATGTATATATATTTATATATATATATTTTAATATATATATGTGGTGCTGTGGCTGTGAAACAGCGTTCAAATGGGCAAGGCGATATCCTCTTGACCCGAGAGCTTCGCCCTGACGTAGTAATACAGAAAATCCAACAAAATTAAAATGTTTAGAGCTTCAGTTGCCAAGTGAATGCCGCGGCCAGTCGGCTGGCTTCGGTGAAACAGAGGAAACGACAGCCTGCACGCAGCAGCAGCAGCACCAGCAGCAGCAGCAGCAACAGCAGCAGCAGCAGCAGCAGGAGAACTACCAGTTAACATATCAGCGGAAACAGCGAAACTATCGGTCAACACTTCAACGAAAAACTTGCAAAAATATATAACTGAGATGAAGCGATTACTATAAAAAGTTTTTTGTGTCGCTTTCTCAGTATTTACACAGGAAATAAACAAAGGGAATATCGGTCTCTCTCTATGTGTGAATTATGTTGCACGTTAGCTGCTTTGAACAAAAAAAATAAAAAAAGAAAAATAAATTGTACAGAAGAGGAAATACAAGGCAAACCGAAAAAAAAAAAAA
>NW_024013712.1:0-653 GCF_000499745.2 Eimeria mitis | reverse complement strand
GCGAATGCTTCACGGGCAACTTTCTAGTAGGCCAGGTACCCTATGCAGTCATTCTCGGGATAGATTGGCTGGATAAATACAAGGTAGCGTGGTTCTTCGAATCGGACAGACTTAGAACATACGTAAACGGCAGGATGCATAGTCTACCGGTGTTAAGGAAAGAGGGAGAGAGACCTGATGGTACCACCACAAAGCGGGAGACACTTAAAACAGAAACGGACTGTGCCTACGAAGCACTCGCTCATCAAATATCTCAGATGACAGCTGAGGAAGCCGCAGTCTTTTTACGCCCTACACCTAAGCGCTATAAGACGAAGACTAGACGGAAACGCGGGATTCAAATCAAGGACCTCATTAATCGCGCCAGGAAGAATACGGAAGAGATGAAAGGAGCAACTGAAGGATTGAACTGCATCATCATGGTACCAGAAACGGGAGTCGGTTTAGACAAGCACAAACCAATTGAGGGACAAGGTCGATTGTTGTGTACTATTTTATCATGCTCAGCAAAGACATGGGACCGGAAGCGGAACGATAACCGACTGAGGGGCAACGACGAGCTGGAAGACACGGAAGAATCACCGTGGCCCAACGCCAGACTAGAATTTACCGAGTTTGATAAATGGATCGAGAGCGAAGAAGCCCGCAAATTA
>NW_024013711.1:0-653 GCF_000499745.2 Eimeria mitis | reverse complement strand
GTTTAAGGCACCCGCAGCTCCATCCCCACTGCTCCCGTCATCCGCTGTGGCCAGTCCGTTAGGATTTCATTCAGCAGCCCTGCCTTGCCACCTCAACGCAGCGCAATGCTACCTAGTTCAACGCAATTGCTACAAATTCGCTGTCACACGCACACACCGACCCCCGGCAGACCACGCCCACTCACAATGACCACTGGCCTGTCTAACCCGCGGCCGCTTCCGCCTAGAAGCTAGCTGCTACAAAATACCAGGCCTAAGTGCAGATCATTATAGCTACCTCCATTGCCGTTGTCCCAAACGTGTGCAACCCACTCAACAACATCATATCTACGTACCGCGCCACCGCAGCGACCGATCGCAACATTGGCATTCTGCTGAGGGGCAGCCGTCAAAGCCCAACCTCAGCACTGCTGAGCGTTTATACGCTCAAGCCTACAGCTGAACCCTAGTCAGTGAACGCGCCCAAGGCGTACAAAACGTTCTCCCCTCATCAACGTCGCTTAACCCAGAAAACAGGCAACTGACTTCACTCCAAGCCAGCTCCACGGGGCCTCCCCCGTTTGTTCTGGAGGGCGCACCATTCAGCTCCACTCGCGCCTCCAGGCAGCAACCCTAACCGCGAAGGAAAACCTCCAAATACACGAGTTTACCCT
>NW_024013710.1:0-653 GCF_000499745.2 Eimeria mitis | reverse complement strand
GCAGCAGCAGCTGCTGCTGCGTCCCTCTGCATCAGATGCTGGGGATTGTCTTAGGTGGAGCAGCAGCAGCAGCAGCAGCAGCAGCAGCAGTTTATACCTCACGTGCTGCTATCTGAGTTGCAGCAGCAGCAGAAAATCAATATGCAGCAAACAACAGCAGCAGCAGCAGACTGGAATGCTGCACGCAGCAGCAGCAGCAGCAGCAGCAACAGCAGCAGCAGCAGCAGCAGCAGCAACAGCAGCAGTAGAAAGCTGAACTGCTAGACTGACTGCTGGCTGTTGCGTTTCAGCGTAAATAACAAATTAATAAATTAATTAAATAAAATAAATAAAATAATTTATTATTTTAATTAAATTAATTAAAATAATAAATTATTTAATTTATTTTATTTAATTAATTTATTGTTTGTTTCTACTGTCTGAATACCCCTGCATCTATCTATCTATTTCACAGCCATGGGGTGTATAGGCAGCTCAACAGGGAATGCTCGCCGGTAGAAACTTCTTTTTTTATTTGTTAATTAGGAAAAATAAATAAATAAATAAAATAAAATAAATAAAATAAAATAAAATAAAATAAAATAAATAAAATAATAATAGTTTATTGTTTATTATTCTTTGTTTTATCTGCTGCAAGCTGTATGTGTGGTTTA
>NW_024013709.1:0-653 GCF_000499745.2 Eimeria mitis | reverse complement strand
CCACCGATACGCGCTCGGTCCAACCCCACAACCAAACAGAGATACATCATTGTTCACCACATCATAGATTCCACTCTCACCCTGAAGAGTGCCTCCCGTCAGCATAAAGCCAAACACACCGCAATACTGCACGTCATCACATACAAGTAGGACTACACACGACATGGCCATTTGATTAGCCCTCCTCGTATCCACGAAACGCACTTCCTGCCGCTGGACGTTCGACCAGGCACTGGATCCCAAACGAACCTACGGGTGCAGCGCAACGAACCTCCCCCCAGTCGTCAGGCCAACACTGACGCACGAGGATGCATCACAGATGAGCCGGAGTGCCGCCTTCAAGCGTCTCATGCCTCGCATCTTCACCGGAACACTGCGGTTCCCCCAGCGTCGCAGCAACGCACTTTGCGTTTTCTTTGGTGTATGTCTCTCAGGCATGCAACGCACTTGCTTCATAACCAAGAAGGCGGCGGTGCGTCGGCCGCTTTCATCCGACAAACCGGCAGAACCAACTACCGGACTGACAACCAGAACTCTGGCACAATTTCTGGCCCGAAGCAGTCACACCTATTAATTCACATTGCGCAGGTTCATCGAAGAGGCATGCACAAACGAACACCTTGCAATACGCAAAAAACTCAATCTTCAACTGC
>NW_024013708.1:0-654 GCF_000499745.2 Eimeria mitis | reverse complement strand
CTGCACAGGCATTGCCTATCGAATTCGCTGATTACAGTTATCCTGTAGACTCTGCCTAGCAAACATATTAAGCATCGACAATACGCGCCGCCCCAGCAAATATAAATGAAGAGCATGGCGAAAGCAAAATTAATTCCCAGTTCTTCGCACACGGTTACTTCATGCATCTCAAGGTATGCACATGCGCACCCGTGACTACCATCGGAAACCTCCAAACATAAACGCAACCATACCCGCAGCCAGTCCAGCCAGTGGGTTTGCTCCCATCTGCGTACTTCCTGGACAGGCAGGGAACAATGATGGGAAAACAAAGAGGGCTACGAAACGCCGCTGGCGTACACGCAGGCAAGCTGTGCAAAGCTACCGTCCACACAGACGGACGTCCGCTCGGCAGCCGATCAATTCTCCCTATATACGCCAACCGCCAGACAGATATGAGTTCAACCAAACCGATCGACTGAAACGCAACCTTAGTGCCAACTTCAAAACGATGCAGTCGGCTGCATCGGGACCCATGTGGAAGCGTTTGCTTTTCGCAGAACCAAGCGACTCAAAAATGGTCAACACGTACGGCATTCACCAGGTAAGCCCAAACCGAGGCCATGCGACCCGTTTGCACCTGCACAGGAAATTGAAAGGCCGTCATAGCTGTGC
>NW_024013707.1:0-654 GCF_000499745.2 Eimeria mitis | reverse complement strand
AGCGGCAGTTGCACTGCACTGATTAGGAGCAGCCGGCAGATGTTACTTCGTTGCTGGCTGCTGCTGCAGCTTGTATGTGCTTGTAAAACTTAAGAAACAGGTACAGGGTTTTGTGTGTACTGTTCGCAGCCTACGCGGCTTATTGTGGCAAATGTGGGGGACTCTCGCTGTGTGCTTTGCCGGGGGCGAGAGATCGTCGAGCTGTCGCAGGACCACAAGCCGCAGCTAGCGGAGGAGCGGGTAAGCAGACTTTGTGGCTAGATGGCTAGCTGTCTAGCTAGCTGATAGGTGACGCTGTGGGCCCTTGGTGCTGTCTTTCTTGCTGATCCCGCGCCTGCTGCTGCTGCAGTTGCTGCTTCTGCCCTTGCTGCTGCTACATTTGCTTCTGCGGCTGCCAAGACAAGGACAGGACACGTCAGCAGCCGCAAAAGCAAAGGCAGCTGCAGCAATGGCATAAGCATCAACTGCAGCAGCATTGGGTCCAGTATCAGCAGCAAACTTGGCATGCGCTTGGCTTGTGTATGAACCAGCGTCTCCGGGTTTGGTGTTTCTGCTTGTATGTTTTGTTTGAGTGTTTGTTATTTATGTTTGTTTAACGTGTATTTTATTTTGTTTCATACAATTCATCTTTTTTTTTTTTTTTTTTTTTTTTTT
>NW_024013706.1:0-654 GCF_000499745.2 Eimeria mitis | reverse complement strand
CAATTCAGCACTCTTTGCTAGTACAAAGATGATTGCTAAGAACTGCCACAAACTGACGGATACCCATACAGTTGACTGTGGAGCATGGAACTTCAATGGTTTGTGCAGCGCAGCAGACGCCTCCCCTCATTTTGCCTAACCGATAGATACACTGACGCAGCGATATACGCATTTCGGAGGTTTCTATTTACAAATGGACTCTATGCCTAAATGTAGACACGCGATCATCGGGTTTATGTACTAATGGACGTCTGGAGCACAGCGTAAAGCGAAAAACGCTTCAGAGACCATCACCATTTACTGCAGAACTTAGAGGGGGCTTTTGGTAAGCAACAGCCGTTCTAAAGACAGTGGTGAGCATTTCAACTGGCACCGCGGTGAACAGGAGCAAACGCCGGCGCGGAAACGCAGACATACGTCCTAAATCGCATATTTGTTGCACATGTGGACACATCCTAATAAGCGCGCATGCCAAACGCAGCTGAGCTGGACCGATTCCAGCCCTGCAGCAACATGCGAACTCAGGAAGCCACGTTATTGACTGTTGCCATACTCATGTCCCATCATCGTCATGGATGGGGTACACCCGTTGCACCATGGTTCGATTAAGCAATGCCGAAGTTCTTCCTGTAATTGCATTCTTGCAGCTTCTGC
>NW_024013705.1:0-654 GCF_000499745.2 Eimeria mitis | reverse complement strand
GGATTCTTCCGAACTGCTCACTTAAAGTATGGCGCGCACCAAGGTGTAACGTAGAGCGTATGTCTATTGTTCTCCGCTGCCATGAATCCGTCCTTAAATAGTGCCTGCGTATGGCTGTTATAAACGATTTAACACACACGCACAGCCGGCTTGACATTGACAAGAACTACGGCGGCCCAGCAACGTAGCATGGCCCGTGCTAGTCAGACAATACGTTATCCTCTTTCTCTAAAGGGTGCCCAAGAGATCGGCAAAACGGTTCGGAACAGCAACGCAGTGAATAGTAGTCGTGCCGTGGGACCCGTATCGCCGAATATTTTTTACAACGGAGTTGTTTTTGACTACCTCGCGAAACCTGCTGACGGCGTAGCAAATTCGTCTCACCGAAATTGTGGCATAGGGGTCAGTAGTATTTGCGAAGTGTATGCATGCATTGTATGTGTTCTGGTTAGACTGTGCTCTTGGACTGGCAAACTCACGTGATGTTACAGGGGGACAATTCCCGCATCTGCAAAGAAAACGAGAGATGCAATATGAAGTAGCAGAGTGGCGCTTTGCCGTCATACAACAACGGAGTTGTAAGTAGTTGTAACCACAACGTAGTGCCAACGTAGTGCCTCGTGGTGTTGTGAAGCGACAAAAATTTTGTGGGTG
>NW_024013704.1:0-654 GCF_000499745.2 Eimeria mitis | reverse complement strand
ATATATATATATATATATATGCAGTTTGTTTAGTTTCTTTTTCTTTCATTTGACTGCCTCGTAGGCAGATAAACTCTCCTCCGTATTTGTTATAATCAGTGTTATTAATATTTATTATTATTTTTATTTATTTATTATTATTATATTATAATAATTTATTATTATATTATAATTTATTATATTTATTATTATATTATAATTTATTATATTTATTATTATTTATTAGTATCAGTTGCCTTGCTGCCTCCCAGCAGAAGATGTTGCAGATGTAATACGCATGTGTCGCTACCCACATACATGCGCCCAGCTAGCTAGCTAGCTAGCTAGCTAGCTAGCCGGCGTGCTGGCTACGTAGCTAGCTAGCTGGTTAGCTAGTTGACTAGATGGCTAGCTAGCTAGCTAGCTAGCTAGTTGGTGTAGAGGATCCTAACTTGCGTAGTTCGTTGTTAATATTGTTTGTGTTGAAATGTGCTCTTCTCTGGCGCTGTCGCCTTCATCATCAGCTAGCTAGCTAGCTAGCTAGCTAGCTAGCTAGCTAGCTAGCTAGCTAGCCAACACTCTAGCTAGCTAGCTAGCTAGCTAGGGAGAAGCTGTACTATAGAAGCAATGAAAAGAAAGAGTTGACTTTAAAAGAAAAATGGAGAAACGAAGAAA
>NW_024013703.1:0-11240 GCF_000499745.2 Eimeria mitis | reverse complement strand
TGTCTGTTTTACTTCATAACTGCAAACGAAACGACGACTGTTGCTGCCACTGCTGCCTTTGCTGCAACAGCTGCTAATAAGCTTACTGCCGCTATGGCAGCTTAGCTGCTGCGGCTGCACTCTAGTTATGTGCGTGTACAGCAATGAAGTGTATTCCCGACGGTCACCGGATTTCTCACATATCATACAGGCAGATGCATCATATATGCAGATGCATCTTTCGTTGCAAACGCCGCCGCCATAGTCTCTACAGTCCCTCCCGCCCGCGGCGCTTCTACCCATAGAACTGCAGCTCTAGGATGCTTTTATGTTCTCTGCTACATCTAGCGGGGCTATTAGCTAAAGTAACTGTGTGGCATGTTCAGCCCTAGGTGCAGCAACAAGTATCCCTTGTGCGGCTGGTGCCGGCACTGCTACTTCTACAGCAGCAACTGCTGTTGCTATTCTTGCTGCTGCTCTTGCAGCATACAATGCACCAAAACCAGGACCAATATAAAAGGCTGTCTTACCTATAGCACCTGCGTTTGTGACTGTAAAGGCTGCTGCTGCTGCAGCTGCTGCAGTTGCTGGAGTTTCTGTTGCTGCAACTGCTGCTGTTGCAGCTGTTGGAGATGATGCTGCAGCAAAGCTCCCTGCACCTGTTGTTTCTCACTGACATGGGCTAACTGCATATGTAGGAGTTGCTGTTGCTGTTGCTGCATGCGCTGGTGCTGAGTTTGTTGCAGCTGCTGTTCTTGAGCCCGTAGCAGCAAGTCTTGCTGCATTGCCACCTGTTGCTGCAGTTGCTCCACCATTGCCCGTTGCTGTTGCAACTGCAGTTGCTGCTGCTTGATTAACTCCTGCGGAGTCAGCAAAGAGCTGGCGTCTCCCAGTTGCTGCCGCAGGGGTGGCTGCAGCGTCTGCTGCAGAGGCTGAGGCAGCGGCTGTTGTAGTGGATGCTGCAGCGGCTGTTGTAGTGGCTGCTGCAGCGGTTGCTGCAGTGGCTGCTGCAGCGGCTGCTGCAATGGCTGCTGCAGCGGCTGCTGCAGTGGCTGCTGCAGCGGCTGCTGCAGCGGCTGCTGCAGCGGTTGTAGTACCTGTTGTTGGGTCGTTTGCTGCAGGTGCTGTTGCAACGGCTGCTGCAGCAGCAGCAGTGCCGGATCCCCGCTAGGGTGTAGAAGCACCCGCGTGCCTAGATCTTGACCTGTGATGACTGTAGAGGCATCTACTACGGGAGTGTGAGTGAGAGAAGAGCCAGGAACTGCTGCAGCAATAGGGTGAACAGCAGCAGCAGACTCCGCCTCAGAAGCCGCTGCAGCAAGGGGAGAAGCCGCACCAGATACAGTAAGCGTTTCAGGACTGACTGCGATCGGCAGACTGCTTGCTGAGCCTGTCATCGTTAGACTGATCTCTTGCTGTTGCTGTTGCTGCTGTTGTTGCTGTTGCTGTTGCTGCTGCTGCTGCTGCTGTTGCTCATGTTCCCACTGATGATCATCGTGCATCGGCCTTTTAGCCGCTGCTACATCGACGTGCTGGATGTCTGCATCGACGCTAGAAATATCGCTGTCTAACCACTGCATTTTGTGTGAATGCCCGCTTCTAGTGCTGCTGCTGCCACCGATGCTGCTGCTGCTGCTGCTGCTGCTGCTACTGCTGCTGGTGCTAAGAAGAAGCTGGTGTATCTCATCATCTTCATCTTCTTCATCGCTATCTTCGTCTTCATCGCTGTCTGCATCCTCATATTCTACTCTCTTCCCGCTGGAACCAAAGC
This sequence comes from Eimeria mitis, assembly GCF_000499745.2. Taxonomy (NCBI): domain Eukaryota; phylum Apicomplexa; class Conoidasida; order Eucoccidiorida; family Eimeriidae; genus Eimeria; species Eimeria mitis. Next base: position 9,490 of record NW_024013703.1, on the reverse strand, counting down.
CTGTTTGTGATTCTATCACCACCCCTTCCTCCATTGCGTCTATCATTTCGTCTTTTGTTTCTATAAGTGATTCTTCTGCTGTTTCTTTATGATGGNTTCCTCCATTGCGTCTATCATTTCGTCTTTTGTTTCTATAAGTGATTCTTCTGCTGTTTCTTTATGATGGGCTGCTGCTTGCAGTTCATGTATCTCAGCTTCAAAGTCCTCTAGCTCCTCTGCCTCATCTGACTCCTCTTGGTTTCTATCTATCACTGGTTTCCCCTCGTCGTCCTCCTCTTCATCCCCCAGTTGTGTGCTGCTGACGATAGCTCCATCACCTGCTTCCTTCGAGACCTCTGGCTCTGCTGTCTGCTGCTGTTTCAACTCTGCCTCAGGGAGCTCTACAGCCTCACCCATCGTTGCAGCACCCCACCGGATATCTTTCTTAGTGGGGGGGGAGGCGGATGGTGTTTCTGTTGTCTCTATTGTTGTGCTGTCTGATGCGGCTTCTGCTGCTGCTGCTGCTGCTGCTGCTGTGCGTGGCTCCCAGCTCGGTGCAACAGCAGAGCTATCATTATCTTGCTCATCTTCAAGGGGAATTTCACCTGTATCTGCTGTCAATACATCAGCTTTCTCTTCAGNTCATTATCTTGCTCATCTTCAAGGGGAATTTCACCTGTATCTGCTGTCAATACATCAGCTTTCTCTTCAGCTGTTTGGCTGGTTTCCTCTTCTATAAACCCAGACAGAAGTGACGGCTCATTCTCGGTTGCAGTTGCTGGCACTGTTCCTGCTGTTGTTTTTTTCTTTGTTGCTGTTGCTGCTGCTGGTGAATCCAGTTCCTGTTGTGTAGATATCTCAGCAGCAGCAGCAACATCATTGCTTGCTCTGTGGCGTTGCTCGAATTGAATCTGTTGCACCTGCTGCCGCATCTGCTGCTGCAGCTCATTCTGCTGCTGCACACCTATGTGGAGTTGGCCGTTGCTGCCTTGCTGCTTGGGCTCTAGGCCAACAAGAGATGAAGCTGCAGGCGCCGCAGCAGCAACTGTGGCTGTACCAGAAGGAAGCAAAAGGTATGGCAGCGGCTGCTGGTGCTGCGCGTACAGCTGCTGCTGCTGCCTCGTGGGAGAGGTTGTTGAGCCGCCAAATGGCGACAACACAAGCGGTGTAGCCGCAGCACGGTGGAGATACATCTGCTGAGTAGAAGGGAGTGGGGGTGTTGCTGCAGCCCCCGTATGTAGAGGGGTAGTGGTAGATCCTGTCCAGTGTTGTTGTCGCTGCAGTAGTTGCTGTTGTTGCTGCAGCAGCAGCTGCTGTTGCTGCAGTTGTTGTTGCATAAAGGTTGGCGGGGGTGTCGTTATAGACGCAGCTTCAACAGCGGGGGGAGCAGCTGCTGCTGCTGCAGTATCTCTTGCGATCCCCGGTGTAGCAGCAGTAGCAGCAACAGCAGCAGCAGTAGATGGAGGGCTGGGAGCTAAAGTGAGCGGCATGACTCCTGTGTGATACTCAGCCGGTAGTATCGACGACAGAGCAGCAGCAGCAGGTGCAGCAGCAGCCGGTTGTGCTGTAGGAGCAGCAGGCGCAGCAGGCGCAGCAACAGACACAGTAACTCCATGAGGTAAGGAATCATCTGGACGCTCCCCTAAAAGGCCCTGGGGAATCCATCCATTCGGTGTCTCCTCTCGCTGCTGCCGTTGCCGCTGCGGCTGCGGCTGCTGCTGCTGCTGCTGCTGCTGCTGCTGCTGAGGCTTCTCTGATTCAAACGTTGCTTCTCCTTTCAGGAGNGCTGCTGCTGCTGCTGCTGCTGCTGCTGCTGAGGCTTCTCTGATTCAAACGTTGCTTCTCCTTTCAGGAGGTGCCATAGTGGATGGCCATAGTGTTGCTGCCGCTTATTCTCTGGCTGATGCAGTTCCCGGTGTTCTTCTTGCGCCTTCTGCCCCAGCAAGTACACAGGCAGAGCCTCTGCTTCATCTGACCCCGCCTGCTGCTGCTGCCTTTGCACGGAGTGTATAGCCAAGGGTACCTCCAGTGGCCGGACGCCTGCAGCTGCCAGATCTACTTCGTGCTGCTGCTGCTGCTGCTGCTGCTGCTCATTTAGCTGCCGTTGCTCCCTTGTCAGAAGAAGTACTGCAACAGGCAGCAGCGGGAGCAGTACCAGCAAAGCAAGCAACAGCCCAGCAGCCTGTACCGCTGCTCCATGGCGAAAGCCAGAGCGAAAGAGCATGCTGTTGCTGTTGCTGTTGCTGCTGTAGTTGACGCTTCTTTTGCCGTTACTGCTGCGGCTGCCGCCGGCTATGCTGTAGCTGGTCAGGCAGCTGCTCCCCTATCGTTTGGTTGGCCTGCAGCGGCGCTTTCAGAGTCATTCCCTTGTTCTGGAGCCTCCAGCTAAGTGAATGCAGCAATCAGAAAAGACAAGAACGAGGCGCTGCCTCCCTGAGGCTCCATTGCTAAGTCAAATGCCAGCGACCGCAGCGGGCAGGAGCTCCAAGACCCAAGCCTTTCACCTAAAACGCACTTGCAGAAGAAATCGAAGAGGTAGGAGGAAAACAACACCATTAACTTTATACTTCCTGCATAAGAAAGCGACTCACCGCTTGGGCTGGCTGGGGCTGGCGGTCGTGTCGGAGGCAGGAACCGCTGGTTCGCCTCAGTATATACCATTAGATGGAGGGCATTACTGTACTAGTGAAATTTCTCCTCGTTTCAAAATTTGTCTTTTGGGAATTAAGTAGCGGTCATTTGTTATGTAGTTGGACGCTTCCGCTCCCACCCCACGGCGGCCCCGGTCACCGACTTGACAAGCGAGCGAAATACAAAAGAAATAGAGAAATAGTAAGTGTGAAAACGCGTTGAGTTAGATAAAAATAATGGAAAATAATCTCGATAATTTGGTGTAAGTTGCCCGGTATGGCTGCTGTACGTGCAGTTCCCTCCACTGCTACCCGTCGCCTGCGCACGCCACCGCCAGGCGCATCCCGCCCGCCGGATGCCAACTGTTTGCTGCAGCTGTCTACGCCCTCTTACACTCGTCATTTTTGTTTTATTTGTTTTTAAAGGTTTCTTTCTTACTGTTATCCGTCAATTTCTTCCAGGAAAGATGAAAACAGCAGCCGTGAGTTGGAAACCCGTCACACCCCGTTGGTCTGTGGGCTGCCGCCACCCCTGTCAAAGCGCATTTGAAGCTAAAGAAGCGGGCTCATAGGAAGTTGCTTCTTTTGTGTAGCTATACGCACTGATTTGCATCCTATTTAGCGATGCTATTTATGCGGCAAATGCCTCCGTCTGGGTTCATGTAGCGCAGCGTTGGAACTGCAAATACTGCATCCATCGTCTCAGAAGCTCCGTGTTTTCTATGATGTCAGCTGAGTAGGATTTTGCTTTTCAGAGTGCCACCAACCTCGATCTCATGCCTTGNTTGGCCGTGACTGCCTGCCTACGGGCCGCAGCGGACCCTGTCAAGGTGCGTTTCCCCCTGCTCGCCCTTTTTGTGCTCGCATTCTGCAACGGTTTACCGTAGAGTTATATTGGAGCTGTGGCGTCTGCAGGAGGCATACATGGAGATTGCTATTAACGGTGAAGCCATTGGATTTCTGAACTTCAAATTGAGGCCAGACGTCGTGCCCAAGACTGTAAAGAACTTCGTCGGTAGGTTACCGATTGCACGAATTGTCTTTGGGATAGAACAGAGCCTGCTAACAGATATTCATTGTCCTTTTTAGATTCAGGGATTCAGGGTTGTATGCTTTCATTTGGTGCCTCTTGGTGGGCACGATGTCTAATCTTTCCCTGGCTAGACGAGCGACTGCGTTGTTTGCATTTTGTTTTCTCTGTGGCAGACCTCCTCCCAAGATACACCGGGACATCCTTCCATCGAATTATCCCTGACTTCATGGTTCAGGTCAGCCGCCGTTGCCGCCCGTTCCTGTTCTCCCGTCGTCGTACTCATAGCCGTCACTTACATTAGATACAGCCAGAGCCGTTGCTTTGAGCCTATGGTTTTGTTATTTTTCTGTTTCTTATCTTCAGGGAGGAGATGTACAGCGAAACGTTCTGCCAGGCGCAGACACATCACCAGTGCCGTCTTTCAACGACGAGAACTTCGAACTGAAGCACGTTGGCCCAGGCATCCTCTCTATGGCAAACGCCGGTAGGTGTTNCATTCGATAGGCGAAGGTGTATTTCACCAGGCAGCAACGATACGCAATCGGTGTAGTGCAGTGCAACATGGAGCTGCACAGCCATGTAATCTCTTGTTTTATGAGAATATGGTATAGACCAACTTGGGATACCGTTGCTCTTCTGCTAAATGTTACGCACACTGTATTGAGGGTTTCCGCATTCTCCAGGGTAGGGGGTTTAATTTGGCGTATTTATCTTCTTGGTCTGTTGCGCTGCTTCAGGGCCGAACACCAACAGCTCGCAATTCTTTGTGACGACTGTCGCCACGCCTTGGCTGGACAACCGTCACGTTGTGTTTGGCACCGTGACAGACGACTCCATGGAGGTGTTGAAGCGCATTGAGGCAACAGGAAGTTCCTCTGGCCGCCCCTCTGCCCAGGTGACCGTCAAGTCAACAGGCGTCGGCCACAAGCCGAACTCCAGCTGAATTACCCACTGAGAGTTGTACTTATGAAACGAAGTGCGTGCAAACATCTGCTTCGCCCAAAACTTACCAGAAGGCGCCCATCTCGAACAGAACCTGTGGAAACCAGGTGTCGTTCGCTTGGCCAGTGCCAAGGACGCAAAAACGAATACTTGCATTGCACTTCCATGACCTGGCTTGCTCAGCGCCGTTCGTTCCGATGAGCCAAACATTCCAAATGGTTTAACTCAATTCTATTTATATTCAGTTTAGTTTGGATTTTGTTTGTTTAGTTTATTTCAAAGTCAAGNTCTCTTAGGAATGTGTAGCATCTAGTTGTGTGGACATTAAAATGCCTTGTCTGCACTTTCTGTCGGAGGCTTCGCTCCGTTCTTGTGAAGATCGCCGTCTGTCTGGCTGCAGATGTGCCACAATATATTTAGTGAGAGGGGTACACAGCGCACCACCTAGGCCTGTGAAGTCAAGCAGTAACCTTCGGCTTCAGTTGCTTATGCTCCTTCATCGTACCGCCCTAAAATGCACTTCCCGCATCTCGCTCCTACTGATTCGACAGATGTTCTTGTGCAGGAAGCAATGCGTAGCGTGTACTGTGAGGGCTGGTGTGCATTGGGTGGCTGTGAATAGTTAGCAGCATCACCACGCGCCACATTGTGGGAATTAGTAGGTATGCACTACTTGTAAAACAATGCTGAATAAAGAGCAAAAGCAAATCGTACGCTTTCAAGCTGCCTGCCGAGATGTATCGTTCTCTCGAGCATTTTTACGGGGAAACTATTATTCAGGAGAGAGCAATGCTTATTCTGCCCTGGGGTCCAGCCAGTCCGAGTGCTGCCTGTGGTATTTGCTACTCCTACTTATGCAGGGGTATCTATAGTGCTTGTATGAAAGCGAAGTGCAGAGTTGGCTGGAGAGTCGTTCAAGGTAGAACAATTCTGGCCAAGCTCGTGATCGAGTTGGGGTACCTGCCCCCGAGACTACGTGTGTATACATTTTTATTTCCAACGAAGGAAGAAAGGATGCAGAAGCATCAGGCTTCGAATCGAAGAATCAACCCCTAAAGGGGAGCGCCGCCAATAACCATCTGGAGAATTATTACCAGGGAAAACCCACGTCACAAGCCAACCGGCTACAATGCCTCTTGTTGACAGTCTGTATAAGCAAACAGAAGCCAAAAGTGTAGCGGACAACCGAAAAACCTGTTTCTTCANCTTGTTGACAGTCTGTATAAGCAAACAGAAGCCAAAAGTGTAGCGGACAACCGAAAAACCTGTTTCTTCATGTGCTGCTTGGCCTGTTGCCACCGCAGCAGATTTCCGGATCATCCGTATCACCTGACTGGTTGATGCTGTTTGCTTCATCATCGCTATCACATTCCTAGTCTAGCGCTGCCAGTAGCTTCCGCCAAGCAACTATATCTCACTGAAGTTCAGATGCGTTGCAGTCGGCCTTGCCGGACGGGATTTAAAGCCTGCGTATTCCTTGTTTTTGTGTGGTTGTTACATTGCAAAGAGAGCAGATGTCTTAAAAATACGCCATATGGACCCGTTCCTTCGAGAATAAACAAGATTGTCGGAACGCTTCGACAACCTTTTCAAGGGTTCGCACGGTGGCCGGGCATTGTCATTCTAGCAAGAATGAAGGTGCGGAACACACGTACCGTCAGTGATAACTGACAGTCTACTTGGTCGCAAGTGCAATGCACGGGCGAGAAACAAAGTGTAGGTGCAGGACCTTTATCACACGCAACGCTGCCCATCTCGACTGTTGTAAGCAAATAAATGTAACACGAATATATTATGTACGCAAGGCGAAGGTGCCTTGGTAGGCGGCGGCCTACGCATCCGACAAAATTCCCCTAGGCACATCCTAAGCCACTGGTTGCGCTGATATGTGTCAAAAATNGCCTACGCATCCGACAAAATTCCCCTAGGCACATCCTAAGCCACTGGTTGCGCTGATATGTGTCAAAAATGAGCTGTTTTCCCTTGGCTTCAATGACGACAAAATGAGATACATCTTGGCGCTACTTTGGCAAGCGGTGGCCTACAAGGTCGGGAAACTCCATGAGGACTCCCCATGCCGTTATTCTTGAGCCTCCGACGGGATTAAGAAGCTTCATGATAAGCTGTTTCCATCTGACCGGGCAATTCGCCTTATCCAGGTCATACACGAGCTCCACAGGGTCCACTTCCTTGTCGATGAGGTATCTGGCCATGGACTCTGCAAAATCGACGTAGTCGCTCTCCTCCTCAGTATAAGGCACACCTCCGCCTGTGAACAGCTCGTAAAGTAGCATTCCCAGGGACCAAAGGTCGCTGTTCGCCTGAGGAACAGCATCACCTCCATACACGCCCTCTTGAATCCGCAGCGTCGGCTCCACGTGCCTCCCAGAAAGCCTTATGTGCACCCCAATAGCTTTTCCGAAAGGAATGCAAGCATCGAAACCACCAATAAATAAAGAGCCATCTGGACGGGCTATTATGTTGTTCCAGTCAAGATCGTTGTGGCTGAGTAGCGCCTGCTGCAGTTTAAGCACTATATGAAGCAAACGGTGGGCAATGTACTCCTTTGCGCGCACTGAAATGTCGGCCATGGCGAGAGAGCCCAAACTGGATTCTCCGTTCAATATTTGCGTGATCTGCACGCGACTGAAGAAATAAAATCCCCGATGCAAAACAACGTCGGGAACATTTGCAACGTTTCCCGTATACAAGGGAATTGCAAAACCTTTTTGCGTTGCAACCAAATGAGCCGGCGTGCCGTGCGATGCCTGCCTTGCGATTACCTCCTCCGAGTCCGCCCACCTTTGCGTTGATGCCAAAAGTTCCTTTTCCTCTTGCGCGTTCCGAATGCCCTCTGCAGAGAACACTCGGATTCTCATCGCATGCGTATGCCCAGTATCCGTATCCACTACTTCCATCACGATACTCGGGTACTGCACACTCACGACCCGTTTGACATTGACTGAGCGTGGCACATGCGCGCCTTCTTCTTCGGCTGGCTTTATCGGCTTAACATCACGTAGAGAAATAGTCATCCCAACCAACTCGTCCACCTCTCCTCCAGAGAGAGCCTCAGCTGCCTTCTTTTCTATGGCACGTGAGACCTCGTTGGGTTCATCCTTAGATGAGCCCAACGTGCGCAGCAAAGAAGCAAATTCCTCTTTGCCTTGCTTCAACTCCGGAGACAGCGTCTGCTCAAAGTGATTAAGAAGCGGCAAGCCCCATGCATCGTGAGACGATGGCTGTGGTATGGATGGAGGACGTGCATGGCACACTTTGGTAGTGCCCAATCCAGCTTCATCTTTCGTTGGCAAAGATGAATGACGCGGAGGCGCTTCCAGCGAGAGTTCCTGCTCCTTACGGTCCCTGAGAAGGGGAAGGCGGACAGGGATGCCCAGTTGGACCCGTTGGAAAGACAGCTGTGTGCCTAGTAAAAGACCAATTGTGAAGGCCAGGACCACAAGAGAAGCATAGACGGATCCTCTCTTATGCAGCGAGTCCCTCTGTCGCCTGGCCGGTGCACCCTTCTTACCGCGTGCCGTGGTCTGCTCTCTTGAAGCAGCCACTTCATCTTTGGGTGTCATCAATGATTCAGCTTCCGCCGCTTCAGAGCCAATATTTACGGTAAGACGATGCTCGAGGTGCCCATCCATCTCGCTGCATAAGAAAGGCCACACTACCAACCCGGAAGCAAACAATACTACCCCCTCAAGCAATCAAGCAAGCAGCCTGAATGAAAACTGTTACAGACTTATCTGCTGATAATTCCCTCGGGTTCGTCGCAGCTCTGTCGCCCTTGCTAGACGAAGGCTGAGAACGGACCGTTGGGTTGACCACGGAAGCAGAAACTGTTGTGGTCTGGAAGGTAAAGAGGGGTTACAACACCATCAGATTCAGCATGAAAGCGTGAACATGAATTAGAGGCAACCTCCGCCAGGACAGCCACGAAACGCTGTATACCCGGTTTGGGAGGGTTTGGGATTTCGTGGGATCAACGGTGCAGCGATCGCCCCCCAAGAGAACATATGATCGTTTTACGAACAAGCTCTTGATTGTCTGTAGCAAAGAGAATTATTTTATTAATGTATCGTTTGGAAAGCGTTGAAAAAACAAATATAAACGCCCGCTGCGACGAATGCGTGTCTTCGCCCTCCTTTCGCGTATAGACGAGAAGCCCCCAGTGACAGGTAGAGCGCATCGACGTGGAATTTGCGCCTATATGAAACTATACGTCATCACACTGCTTTAGATTCAATTATATTACAATTAAAGTCTATTCGTGCACTATTCTTCTGGGGAGATGGCAAGACGGGACGCAAAGCCTTACGGTCCGGTCTGCGGTGTACTGTAGTGCTCCCCGTGGTCTGTCAGAAGTTCGTATGTAGATTTTTACTTCCGCGTAGGGTGGCTAGTGAGAAACAAGTAGGTGTTTAAGAATCGCCTATAGTGTTTAGTGCATGCAGCGAAGTGTTTTTTTTTGACGGGCCAATACGTGGGGTTGAGTTGCAGGGAGTGATGCAACAGGTCACAATATCCCGCTTCCTCTCCGTAGCAGAGCATGCCCTCTAGGCCGCTGTGTATAGGTTACCCGAGGACTCGATGGGAGGCCCTCTGCTTTCTGGGTGCTCTTACTGTACGTCTTCTCACTCTACGGCAGCTCGTTAGGGACCTCAGCTACATCTTGCAGCAGGACTTCCGCAAGGAGTGCTGCAACTAACGTCACGCCTTTTCCTATACGTTCAAATCCCACACACTAGCGCCGCCGCACAGAGGATACCTGGAGACTGGAGGGGAGGTAAGCTATTTTTGGGGGAAGGCTTATCTCGAGCGCTGTGACTGTAACATGAGTTAGCGCAGAGTTAGCTCAGGAGCCTATCGACGGCTTTGGCATGCTGCGCGTAAGCGC
>NW_024013702.1:0-654 GCF_000499745.2 Eimeria mitis | reverse complement strand
CCAACAGCAGCAGCAGCAGCAGCAGCAGCAGCAGCAGCAGCAGCAGCAGCAGCAGCAGCAGCAGCAGGAGTATGATAGCGAGTAATGTATCTATAGTATGCGTGGAGCAACGAGCAGCAATTCAGTTTTTATTTGCATGCGCTTATGCTGCTTTTTGTGTGGCTTTGGCTGTTGCTGGGTTTATAGTAGATATAGGGGGCCCCCAGGTGACAGCAGTACTGGGGGGTATGCTGCGTTGCTGTGGTTGGTGTTTATTAGGGTTTTCTTCTCTTTCTTTTTGTGTTTACTTTCCTTCTCTTTTGTTTATTGGTGGGGGGACAGGTATGTTATATATATCTTTATTATGTATTACGAGTTTATTTCCTTATGCTGATGGTTTTTGTCTCTTTTCTCTTGGTGCTGCTGCAGCACTGAGCCCTATATGTACATATATTATAGATATTATATATAAACATTATATTTCTTCTCTTTATATTTTGTTTCTTTTTTATTCTGTCTCTCTTTTTATTATAGATCTACTTCTCGCCTGTCTCCTTATACCCCTACAGGGCTTCATCGGCACTGATCTCTTTGTGTTAATACACTCAATAAACTCAAACACAATAGCAGCAGCAGCACCGCTGCAGCAGCAGCAGCAGCAGCAGCAGCAGCAGC
>NW_024013701.1:0-654 GCF_000499745.2 Eimeria mitis | reverse complement strand
TGCAGCACTGCTAGCTACACCCTTCACGCATGCACAACAGGCGCAGCTGATGGATGCAGAACAAAATACAGTAAACACAGTAGCAGCAGAAGCTGCTGCGAAGACTGCAGCAGCAACTGCTGCGGCTGAGACTGCAGCAGCAGCAGCAGCAGCAGCAGCAGCAGGAATGACAGAAAGTGAACAGGAGGAAGAGGAGGCCCCAGATGAGGGGCTGGAGGAGGAGGAGGAGCCACTGCACACGGAAGCAGCAGCAGAGAAGAAAAGGAAAAAGAAAAAAAAGACAAAAGAGAGGAACATTGATTACTCGGCTGTCGCAAATTCAGAAGAAGAAGAAGATAAAGAAAGAGAAAAAAAAGATAAACAAAAAGAAAAAGAATATAAAGAAAAAGAAAAAGAAAAAGAAAAAGAAAAAGAAGATAGAGAAAGAGAAAAAGAAAAGGAAGAAGAGGAGAGAGAAGAGATGCATGAAGGAGACGGAGAATGTTTGGTGGTAGCCCCGATGAAACAAACAAAACAAAAAAAACAAAAACAAAAAAAATATAAAATAAAACAAATGATAGAGGAAGAGGAGACGATAGAAACAGCAGAGGAGGAGGAGCTGCAGATACAGCATACAGAAAAAAAGAAAAAAAAGAAAAAAAAAAAACAACACAA
>NW_024013700.1:0-654 GCF_000499745.2 Eimeria mitis | reverse complement strand
ATATATATATATATATATATGCATTTATGTTTATATTTATATTTATATATTTATTTGTATTGTCTCTTTCCTTGTCTCTTTCTTCTTTATTTGTCTCTCTTTTTTTCTGTCTCTCTTTGTCTTTCTTTTTTATCTCTCAGCAGCAAATCCGAACAAATTCAAAGCAGCAGCAGCAGCAGCAGCAGCAGCAACTGTTGCTGCTGCTTTTGTCGTTACTGCTGCTGTTGCTGCAGCAGCTGCTGTTGCTGCTGCTGCTGCAGCATCCGTGTTCTGCCGTGGGGGCAGCTTTCTCTGTGGCTTGTATAGAGAGAGACTTTGTTTCTTTCTTGTATCTTTTCTAGGGTTTAGGGTTTAGGGTTTAGGGTTTAGGGTTTGGGGTTTAGGGTTTAGGGTTTGGGGTTTGATTGAGAGCCCCTGCAGCTTCTATCTGGCCGTTGATAACAGAGGCAGGGGTCTAGGGTTTAGGGTTTAGGGTTTAGGTTAGATATATAGGGTTTAGGGTCTAGGGTTTAGGGTTTAGGGTTTAGGGTTTAGGGTTTAGGGTTTAGAGAGAAGTGTTAGGAGGCAGAAGAGGATACAGGGGAAAACGGGTAGAGCGTCAGAGGCAGCACAGGCTGCTCAGCTGTATATACATAAAAAAAATATATATATATA
>NW_024013699.1:0-654 GCF_000499745.2 Eimeria mitis | reverse complement strand
CAGCACCTGCGCTGATGCCTGCATAGAGACTTACACACGTCTGCGGCGGGGGCGGCAGAAGGAGGTGAGACCAGCTGAAAGAGCCGGCAAACGGCACACCATATTTACTCTGTAGCAGCTGCTGTTAACGGATCCGATTGAGGGTGCCGGAAGGAAATTCGACTGACGGGGAACAAACGTCGCCCTTTTGGGACGTAGAATGACAAGCGAACTGTGACGATTCGCAGATCATGCTAAGTGCCATTTCCGTCTGGAGCAGAGCGTACGGTGCAGCGCTATTAGGCCCTGCAGGGAGGCTGCTTCATCAGCAAAACTGCGCATTCTATTGTCAGCACCATCACGCAAGTGCATGCACTGCACGGAAAGGCGAGCGCAAGCAATTCTGATGGCGAAGACGGTGCTTTAACTTCATTTACGCAACACTGAAATGAATCGGTAGCTTGCGTTTTAGCGAGTGCGTGGTTACTCGTCGCCTGTGCCTTCAGTAGCAGAGATGCCTAGTGGGTGCAGGAGATAGGCGGACGCTGCTGTTTCTTTTCAATTAGCGCCGATACAAACGGCCAAACGGCATAGATGAAGCTGCATATGCTGCTGGACGGCGCTCAGGGGAGGTTGGGCACTGCAGGCGGTGTTGACAAGCGCATCCAAGACGTT
>NW_024013697.1:0-655 GCF_000499745.2 Eimeria mitis | reverse complement strand
ATATACGCAAATAAAAATAATATTTTTGTTTTTATTTTGTATTTTATTGTAAAAATTATATTTTTTTGTTTTAGTTTTCTATTTATTTCTCTTTATAAAGCGTAGATCGCCTTCATACACCGCTAGCGGCACCCTCGATACACAGCGGCTTCGGTAGCAGTATGTACACCCAGAGTATATTAATTAAAACTAAAAATTAAATAAATTATAAAATATAAAATATAAAATATAATATAATATAATATATATTTTTTAATATGTTTGTAGATACAGCAAAGAATATACTGCAGTTCATCTCTACCTTGGTGATAGAAAAGAGACAACAACTCAGTGTAGTTGTGTTTTTTTATTCTTTTTTACAAAAAACAAAAAAAAATAAACAAAAAATATTAATATATTTATTAAATATATTATATTAATTCATTTATATTGGCTAGAGTGAGCGAAATGCCTTTCTTTTATTTATATTTTACTTATATATATGTATACTTATATGTATACTTATACATATAACTCTAATCGATGTATAAGAAACACCAATTAAGCCCAAAATAATACTTTCTTATATTATACATATACATATATATATACATATACATATACATATACATATACATATACATATACATATACATATATATATACATATACATAT
>NW_024013696.1:0-655 GCF_000499745.2 Eimeria mitis | reverse complement strand
CTGCCTCACTAAACGACTCTCACGAAATGCGCGCCTCAAAAGACAGACTACAGACAAGCCATTGCGTGCTCTCCACAACATGGCACTGTGCCACGATCCAGCGGCGGAATGGCAGATCCCTTGCAGGAACGTACGATATACATGATGTTATAATGAAAGCTCTGAGGCTGCTGAGGATTCGCACGGTAGCCCGGCGCCAGCAAAGAAACAGGCTGGCCACAGACGTGAACGGACATCCCCGGGAGAACTTAGTGAAAGTAGCGATCCCAAGAGCTTGTGTTCCGCAGGCCACTGCATCTGCCCAATTAATGCGCCGGGGGCGAACCACAAGTCTTGCGCCCGTAACCAGGAATAGCCTGCCTTGCCAGTGTAACAGCGTGGCAGATATAAGGCTGCACCATGTTGGGCTGCGCACAGCTAAGAAAAACAATCGCGCACTCTCTAACGCACAGTTGGACCCAGGCGCAACGCGCAACGCGCTACTCACGTAGTTGGCGCGACTAGCGCGTCTGCTGCGCTGTTGTTTGACTGCAACAACGCAGCATACTACCTACAACTGCTCCCTCCTACAGCTTCCAACTTCACGTCAGCTAGGCCATAGATGATACAATGGCATGCTTCCAGGCGGCTGCCACTTTGATCCAGCATGCATGCG
>NW_024013695.1:0-655 GCF_000499745.2 Eimeria mitis | reverse complement strand
TGCTGCTGCTGGCAGCAGCAGAAGCAGCAGCAGCAACTGCAGCAGCAACTGCAGCAGCAACTGCAGCAGCGACTGCAGCAGCAACTGCAGCAGCGACTGCAGCAGCAACTACAGCAGCAACTGCAGCAGCAACTGCAGCAGCAACTACAACAGCAAGCGCAGCAACAACTGCAGCAACAGCAGCAACATCTGCATAGATGTTAAACGCCTACACGGGGCGCTGCAACAAACATCTGCTGTTGCTGCTGCTGCTGCTGCTGCTGCAACGAACATTTGCTGCTGCTGCTGCTGCTGCTGCTGCATTTGTAAATGTCATTTGTTTTCCTTTGTGTCTACGTCTCGAGCTGCTTGTACTGCGCCACAGCTCGCCAGCTAGCTAGCTAGCTAGCTAGCCAACTAGCTAGCTAGCTAGCCAGCTAGCTAGCCAGCTAGCTAGCTAGCTAGCTACCTAGCTAGAGTAGGCGTCAGCTAGCTACTGTAGGAGAGTGTAGTTTGCTTCTGCTGCAGTGCAGCCCACAGCCATAGCACATGCATGCTGCAGCAGGCTGCCTGTACACCTCAATGCGGCAGCAGCAGCAGCAACAGCAGCAGCAGCAGCAGCAGCAGTAACAGCAGCAGCAGCAGCAGCAGTAACAGCAGCAGCAGCAGCAGCAGT
>NW_024013693.1:0-655 GCF_000499745.2 Eimeria mitis | reverse complement strand
GATTCAGCGGTGGCCGCTACCGCTGCACACGCGGACGGACGTTCAGAAGTTCCTCGGGCTCGCCTCATACTATCGCAATTTTATTCCTGGATTCGCTCGCATTGCTGCCTCTCCAACTGATCTCCCCAAGAAGGAGAAGCAGTTTATTTGGACGGAGAACGAGGATGAAGCCGCCCAACGCCTCATCGGGCATCTGACATCATCCGCAGTACTCGCGCTCCCTGATTTTGATAAACCCTTTTTCGTTACGACCGATGCCAGTGACACCGCAGTCGGGGTTATGCTCTCTCAGCAGGCCACTGGTTCGAAAAAGCATCAAATAATCGCTTGCTACTCAGCACCGCTTCACCGAGAGGGAGCAGAAGTATCCGGTCAGGGAAAAGGAGCTTTAAGCGGTCTGGTGGGGCGTTAAAAGTGCCGACACTACCTGTACGGCAGGCACTTCACGGTCCAGAGCGATCACCAATCATTGACACACCTGACGAAGAGTTTTCAAGACTACGACAACGAAAGAGTTGCTCGGTGGCTTTCCCGGCTCGCGCAGACTTTACCGTCAAGTATATCAAAGGTATCACCAACGCGGTTGCCGACGCACTCTCCAGACGCCCTACAGGTCAGGCAGACTGTTCTGCAACCGCACTTCTTTGTGATGATT
>NW_024013692.1:0-655 GCF_000499745.2 Eimeria mitis | reverse complement strand
TGTTCCTTTTGAGTCTACTAAGAGTGGCGGTGCCCATTATTATTTTTTTTATGTGTGCGGGGCCCCTTAGCATTAGTAGTATTGAGTCTCATAAGATTGGAGGACGCCTGATAGCTCACGGCTGAGTCTCCTAAGAGGGCGTAGCCGCCAAAGTCTGGGAAGTATCGACCCGAGTGTACGGGTTTGATGTTAAGACCTGTTCTGTCTATGAAGAGGCGGGGGGCGGAGACAACAGCAATCAGCTGCTTGGGGGAGACAATAGAAACGTAGGGGGACACTTCTGCTGCGTCGTGCAGCACCTCCAGCTCTACAGGGGCCAACGATGCAGACGGTAGCAGCACACGAGATACCAGGCCCTCCTGCACACAACACCCGCAGCCAACAGGAGACAAAGCTGTTTGAGACGCATCCAAATACACTGCAATCAACAAACAGCATAATTGCAGCAAACACCGTGAAGGGCAAGCGAAGCAAAATATGCAGAACATTCAGAAGATCCAGCAGAAGGAGAGCACAGAAAGACAGCAAATGCACGAATTTGCCGCCCGACAAAGGTGCAGCAACACTAGCAGCAGCATCAACAGGAGCAGCAACAACAATAACAACAAGAGCAACAACAACACCAAGAATCAGAACAAAACAATAACAGGAAGGG
>NW_024013690.1:0-656 GCF_000499745.2 Eimeria mitis | reverse complement strand
TGTGTTTGGGGCTTTGTGTGTCTGCAGCACCATAGAACAGCTGGAGCAGAGGCTGCAAGCAGCAGAAGAAGCAGCAGCAGCAGCTAGAGCTGCTGCTGCTGCTAACACAGATACGCTCAATCGCATGCAACAGGTACAAAGACAAACAAAGCCCCAAAACTCTCCTCTGCATGCATACCCTGCATGCACTGCATGCACTGCATGCACTGCATGCAGCCACCGATGCAACTCGGGTGTATCTACAGCTCCTAGGAACTGCATGCACATCCACTTTACTGCTACTGCTACTGCTACTGCTGCTGCTGCTGCTGCTGCTGCTGCTGTTGCTGTTGCTGCTGCTGCTGCTGTACAGGAGCTGAAGGAGAAGGAGAATCGGCTAGCCGTCATCAGCGCTGCCCTCAGGGGGGGCCCCTAGGGGGCCCCATGGGGCCCCCAAGGGGCCCCCATGGGGCCCCCCAAGAGGCCCCAATAGAGCTGTATGGGGGCCCCTGGGGGGCCCCCATACAGCTGCTCGTCGGGGGCCCCCAGGGGGCCCCTATATACAGCTATCCAGCTCTTAGGGGGCCCCTCAGGGGGCCCCTATGCAGCTGTAAGGGGGCCCCCAAGGGGCCCCTAGGTTGTATAGGGGCCCCCGCATGAGGCCTGCATGCATCTCC
>NW_024013689.1:0-656 GCF_000499745.2 Eimeria mitis | reverse complement strand
CCCCGCCGCGGCCATCGGAAACGCGAATATTACGTCAAATGGCCGGGCACACGCGATCCCGAGTGGGTTTTGGAGGATCGATTACGGGAGGCGATCCCCCCCGAACAGCTAATTGCTCTCCTTGACATCGCACCGCCTACACCTAGTGTGTGCATGCAGGCCGGTTGCGGGAGTGGGTAATGGGTGGCTAGCTGTTAGTGGATCCCTAGGCGGACCCCTGCAAATCCTTCTATTTTTCTACCCCGATGCCCCTGGAAGCTAACTACGTTGCCTTCCTATTTGTATCTTCCTTCCCGCACACGGCGCCCTAGGTCGCGGGAGGGCGCAGAAGACCAGCAGTACCTTTGCCCAGTGGGGCTGGGCACCACCTTTGGGGCTTTGTTGGGGCCTTCTCAGGCGCCCCAGTCGGCAGCGACCCGGCGCAGCGGGACGGGCGGAAGCAACTGAATTTGCTACAAATGACTCGGCCCAGCGGCAGCGCCGGGAGCGGCGTCAGGTGCAACTTCGGCTAGCCACCAGCTGTGGACCTGGTCCGGCCGGCGTCGCAGAAGTTTCGCTTTGTTGGTCCGGCCATTTCTCCCCTTTTGCCTTTTACTCGCTCATACTTGACGTTTCGGTTGCCTGCCAGCTTATTCAGGTGGTGCCGAGGCACCGTC
>NW_024013688.1:0-656 GCF_000499745.2 Eimeria mitis | reverse complement strand
GAGGCTTACAAATCAGTGTTGGCAGCTGTATGCTGGTCTCGTGTGGCAGGATGGCTTCAACGTGTAGACGAGTCCACTATGCGGTAGGAACTTCTAAGACCCGGCCGGCTTCACTACCTCAGTGCATGCTTTGTCTGATAAGGGGCTGATGTGTAGGGGCCAGCTGTAGCCCTGTGTGGTCTGCATTTAGCTCTCTAAACTCAAGCGGTATGGCATTCCTGAGGCCCTCTTGTAACCTCTGTATGGTGGGAGAGATACTGCTATTGAGGAGGTGCGTTGGTGCTGCAATATTGTCTAGCACGATAGTGTTCCCATTGTGCCCGTAGTCAAATGTGCTGTGTAGGCCGTGTGGATACCGCAGCAATTCCGCATGGTAGGCTTTCGGGAGGGTTCGCTGTGCGCTGCATTCACTCGCGAGATGCACTAAATACGTAGTGGTCGTTGGGGGGAGGCTGGAAAGGAAGAATCTAACGCAGACAGCTGCCTTGTTAAGGCGTTATGCTGGATTCACCTCCTTAAAAGCGGCACCGCGCGTCCTTCATGGTTTTAGGATGACCCTCGTGCAAGCGCCATATCCGCGCGATGAGCAGGCCCATACGTTTTGGCCGTCTGGTTTCCAGATTGCATTGCAAGGTATGTGCAAGCAAGCCGCGTAT
>NW_024013685.1:0-658 GCF_000499745.2 Eimeria mitis | reverse complement strand
TATAGATTAGAGTTTCTTCACTTAAGCAGATGTTTTCTTCTTTCTGGGGTTTGTCTAAACCCTTTTTCTTCTTCTTCTCACCCAACCCTCAAATGTATAACGATGCCGTGTATTCATGTATCCCCCCAACAAGCACAAACCTTCAGGTACCACAAACCCTAAACCCTAAACCCTAAACCCTAAACCCTAGGTAGAATATGAGGGTTTTTGTAAACCCTTTTTCTTCTTCTTCTCACCCAACCCTCAAATGTATAACGATGCCGTGTATGCATGTATCCCCACAACAAGCACAAACATTCAGGTATACTAAACCCTAAACCCTAAACCCTAAACCCTAGATAGAATATGAGGGTTTTTTTATATACCTTCTTCACCGTCCAAGTAAACCCTAAACAGTAATCATTCAGCTAACACGGATGTGAGGGTTTTACACCGGGATTAGGGTTTAGGGTTTAGGGTTTTTGATGGCTTATGCATGCAGAGACAGAAACCCCAACACTCTACTCAAGCTAGAAGACCACTGAAGCGGGGGGGCCCCCTAAAACCCTAAACCCTTAACCACTCACAGAGGCCCTCAACGGGCCCCTCACCAGACCTGTATGGGGCCCCTCAGGGGCCCCCAAGGGGGGCCCCCTCAGGGGCCCCCAAGGGGGGCCCC
>NW_024013684.1:0-11248 GCF_000499745.2 Eimeria mitis | reverse complement strand
CATGGTTATCGCACGCCCATGCACGTTTAGCGCGATTTAAATTAAATGCGGAACTGAGCAATTGCTGGCCGCCCATCTGAAGTCAGAGGCTTGCGTGTTCACAATGTGTACTGTCTGACGGACTCTCCGATAGAATGTGTTCCACTGGCATTTTCTTTTTGTTTCTTCACCGACGGCAAGCGGGTGCTTATTTGGACGTGGTGTTCAATCATGCGTGTGACGCTAGGCGTTGGCGGAAAGGAGTCGCAAGTTCATTTAACTGTAGATTTAGCGATATGCGCAGGCCTAGCAACTGCTGTGGATGGAATAAAGTGAGCTAGATATTCCGGCGTCTTGTTGGGAATTGCCGGCTGGCGACTTGGAGGGTTGAATCCGTTGGTCCCACATTCATGGAAATATCTGGAAATGAGTTCAGCGGCTGCTGGGCGTATTATATTGCGAAAGGTGTTTTAAAGGATGCCTGAGGCGCGCTGTTATGGGAAATATACTATCCATAGAGCAGCCGATGCAACGTGGAAAAAAGGCGGTGTAGTTAGTTACTCCGCTGTAGCTAAGCGACATGCTGTTCTCACTCTTTACTTTTCTTCGGGAAGCGTGAATCTCGTCGCTCTGTTCATAGCAGAGCAGCGGTTTTTATTTCACCCGAAAAAAAACTGGTAAATAGTTTTAACGGATAGCCTTCTATCATTTGACATATTGGCAGGAGCGCTTCTTATAGTCCGATCATCCAGCTTTTCTCCACTCGCTCTGGATCGTCTGAAATGGGTAGCGGCTACACCTTCGGTGGTTTGTTCTAGGTGCATTCGCTTGGTTTGAGGGGTCGGTAGCTTAGCTGAGAGGTTTGCGGGTTACTCCATGGAGGCCAATGGTTGTCTGCTGCAGTTTACCCGGTGCAGTTACAGTGACAGGGTATAGCGGACGCATTTGTGGGGGACGATGGTACAAGCATGAACCAACGATCTTTCTCAGTTTCTCTGGACGTGCGCGCAGGAAACAGATGAGTCTGCTCAGGGCTTGTATTGAGGTGCAGTTGAAAGAACGTTTCACAGAAAGTGCGTACGGAGGCCCCTGGGTCCTCTCTCCAGTGGCTTGCGCTGCGTTAGTGCTTGAAAGCTGACACTGCGGTTTAAGCAACGAGTACTTAACAGATAGATCAACTTGATGCAGTATACAATGTGTACTAAGGTGCAGCAGGTGTGACATTTCGCAGAAGGTGCGCATCATCGCCTCTGTGGCTTCTTTAGACATACCGGTGACTTGAGATGAGTTCTCATTTTGGAGCAGGCATCAGTATGCATGGTGTTTGGCAGGAGGCTAGAAACGTAGTCTGCTGCGGCGTGCTTCGACACACCGGTGGTCTGAGCTGGGTCCATGCTTTGGAGATGGGATCCGCATTGGTGCCGTCAACTATGCGGACAGACATTTGCGGAAAGTGCAACGAGGTGCTTTCAGGGCCTATGGCGTGTGGCAGTCAGTATATGCGGCGTTTCCCAACCCACGCTTACTTTCTTTTCTGCAGCCTATCTATACATTCCACTTGATTGACATACATTCGTACGTTCCGGCATGCAACAGCATTACACCCGTTGAGTATGGATCAGGACACCTGCACAGACAGCAACAAGCTGCGTTTACGGTGCGGCATGTGGCAATAGACTGGGCGCTTCTCAAGAGATGAGTTGTGTGGCCTGCTGTGGCCGGCCTATACACTCCGGTATTTTGCGCAGCTGATTTGCACTTCGAAAACACGGCAACAAAGCTATTATTAGATAAATTGCTTGGGGAAACGAAACACGGCGGCGCAAGAATGTCCCCTCATGGTATATGGTGTGTGGCAGCAGATGTTGCTTTACAGAAAGTGCGCACGTTCGCTGCTGGAGTGCATATACATTACCGCTGCTTTTGGGGATGTTTGTGGGGCAAAGATCCGCATTGGACCTATTCATGTGACCTGACGTGTGTGGAGTGTGTGGCGAAGCGTGGTTATGACCAAATATGTATGGCAGTAGATGTGGGGCTTCACAGAAGGTACGTACTGCTTCTGCTTTTCAGTTTATGTATGAGTTGAGCTGTCTTCGTATTTCGAAGAAACGTTCGGCATCCGACACATTGAATATGAGAAGGGACGTCTGCAGGAAGAGCAAGACGGCGTCTTCAGTGTGGATGTTGTGTGGCAGTAGATGCGGCGTATCATTGGAGATGCGTAGCGTGGGCTGCTGCGGCCGGTCTGCAGCCACCCGTGGCTTGACCTCTCCTTGCATTATGGAGGAAACCCCGGTGAGCGCGATGCTGGATTTGTTCAGGATGATATGGGGTATTTGGATAAAGTGCAAAAGTGCGTTCACGGTGTAAAGTGTGTGTCGCGATGGATACGGCATTTCCCAGAGGGTGCGCAGAGGGACCCATGTCGCCTACCTTTACACACCGGCTGTTTGAGCTACGTTCGCACTCTGGAGGACAGGCAGGTTCTGTATGGATGAGTTGCGAAAAGGTCATTTACAGAAAGAGCAACTAAGTGCGTTCACGGTGCAATGTATGTGAAGTGAGAATGGCGGCTTCAAAGAAGGTGCGTACCATGTTATCTGCGCTCTATCTCAAGACTACAGCTGTGGTTTGAGCTTCCGTCACATTTTAGAGCAGACGCCACCATTCTGCGTTTCCAGTATTTGAACTGGCTCCTGCAGAGAGTGCAACGAACGGCGTCGACAGCGTACGTGTGACAACAGATGTAGTGTTTTGCAGGTGCCTAAGGTGTCTGCTGTGGCATGGCTCTAAACGGCTGTGAATTGAGGTGTTCCGTATTTTCGAGCAGATGTCAGCATTGGGTCTGCTGAGTGGCGGAACGCGCGCCTGCAGATAGCAGCAACCATGCGCAATCACGGTGCAGGATGCTTGCCAGTTGCCGTGGTATTTCACAGAAGGTGCGTGCGCTCTCCGCTTTAAGCTGTCTCTCCGCACCTATGGCTTGAGCTATTTCCGTATTTTGTAGCAGACTGTAGCTTCGACTCGTCGAATACGGAAAGGGATACCTGAAAAAAGAGCAATAAGGCGTATTCACTGTGCTTGCTGCGTCGCGGTAGATGTGGTGCTTCACAAGTCGCCGGTAGGGCGATCTGGTGTAGCCGTTCTGTACACACCAGTGACTGGAACTGCAGTTGTTGCGTGAAGCAGAGTGGGGTAATGCGCCCACTGAGTATGCAAATGCGGGTTTAAACAGAGAGCAAAAGAGTGCGTTAAAGGCCAATGTGTGTGGCAGTATGTCTCCCCTTTAACAGGCGGTGTGTTGTGTGGTTTACTGCGTCACACCGGAAGTTTGAGCAAAGTTCTTATTTTGGAGCAGGTTAGGCTATCGGTTCCATTGACTAGTGAATACTTGTAAAGAGGATAGGACGGTGCGTTCATCTTGTAAGGCGTGTGGCAGTAGATATGTTGTTCCATACATGCTGCATAAGGTCTCTGTAGTGGGCTGCCTGTAAACACCGGTGGTGTGGCTGGCTTTGCACCTTGCAGCACAGGCCAGCATTGGCACTGCAGGCCGTGGAAGCATCCACCTGAAAAGCAGCAAGGTCCACACTGTAGGTTATGTGGCGGTAGATGTGGTACTTCACAGAAGGTGAGTATAGTCTTTGGTGTGGACTACCTTTACACGCCTGTGGTTTGACCTGCTTGCGCACCTCTCGGCGGACGGCCGAGTTGAAGCTAGTATGGATGGGAATGGAACTCTGCACAGAAGATAACAAGAGGCGTTCAAAGTGTATGCTGTGCGGCAGGGGGCGCGGTGGTTTACAGAAGGTGCGTAGCTGATCTGCTGTGGCCTGTCCCGGAGAACCTGCTGTTTAAACTGTTTTCGTATTTCTAAACATACATTGACACCCTAACCCCGCCCAATTTGGAACATAAATTTGCAGAAACAGTGCCCATGACGTTTACAGCGTAAACTGCGGCGCAATAGATGCCGCGCTTGACAGAGGGTACGTACAGTTCCTGCTATGGCTTGCCACCACGCACGTGCGTTTTGAGCTGTTTTCGCATTTTCAGAGAAGCATCCGCTTTGAATGCGTTGACTATGGAACAGGCACGAGCGCGCAGACAACACCGTAGTGCATTCACGTTCATGATTTGTGACCGTAGTTGTCATGTTCCACAGAAGTTCAGAACGCCGCAGTGTCGTGTGTCTACACACCCGTTATTCGAGCTACGTTCGTACGGCGGAGCGGTGTCGGACATGAAGCTAATTGTGTACGCGACTTGCTATTTGTGCGGAGACCAATAGGATGCGTTTACGGCAGACGATGTGTTGCAGTAGACATTCCGTTTCACACACAAGGTGCGCACGGCCTCTGCTGTGGCTCGGCTATACGTACCTGTGGTTTGAGCTGTTTTTCCATTGTAGAAAAAAGGTCAGCACGGGGTCAGTCCCGTTTGACTTCTCCAAAATCAAACCAAAGGTATGGCGTGATGCAGTAAGGGCAGCACGTTGGGTACCCAGTGTAGTGTGTGCGGTAACAGGTGCGGTGCTTCACAGCAGGTGAGCTAAGTGGTCTGCTGATGCTGGTCCACACATATTGATGGCTTTAGCGCCACTTGCATTCTGGACCAGAGTATAGTATCAGTCCCGTTGATTTTGGGGACGGACTTCTGCACAAACAGCAACAACTGGCGTTTGCAGTGTACGGCGTGTGACAGCAAATGCGGCACTTCATAGGCAGTGAGTTGCGTGGTCAGACGTTGCCGGCTGTTTGTGCGACGTTCTCACTTTGGAGTAGTCTCAGCTACCGGTCCATGCGAGAATGCGAGAGGACAGCTGCTCAAAGCGCGAATGGAATAGGTTATGTGCCGGTAGATTCGGTGCTTCACCCCAGGTGCGATGCGCGGTGAGCTGTGGCCCCTCTCACCACACCCTTCGTTTGATCAATTTTCATACTATGGAGCAGGGTCGGTGCTGACCCCGTTGACTGTGCGAATAAACTTTTTTTTTTTTATGTCACTACTTCGTTTGTTGGGTGTGGCAATGGACATTTGAACGGACAGCAACAAGCTGAGTTCGAGCTTTATGTTGTGGAGCTGTAAATGTGGCGTCTTACAGAAGGTGTGTGGGATCTCTTCTATTGCTGTTGCACACACGCCAGTGGATTGAGCTGGGTTAAGATTCTGGCGCAGAGCGGGATGGTTGTGCCATTCAGTGTGGATGTCTGCACAAAGCGCAGCGAGTTGCATACGCGGTGTTTGGCTCGAGAGGTGCTGTTTTATAGAATTTGCATTCCGTGTCCGTTGTGGCTGGCTTGTATACCCTTGTGGCTTGAATTGCTTTTGAATTTTGCAGGATATGTCATCGTTAAGACTCTTAAGTACGGGAGTGCATAGGTCCACTGATGGTGACAGGGTGAGATCACAATGCATGGTGTGTGGCAGTAAGTGTGGCACTATACAAAACTGCATATGGCCTCTGCGGGCGCCGGGTTCTACGCACCCAGAGTTTGGGCGACGTGCGCATTCTGGAACATAATTGGCAATTGAACTAGTTGTCATTAGAATGGACATTCGCACAGAGTGCACCGGTTTCGGGTGTAAGGCGATGTGGTTCTATGCAGAAGGTGCGTTTTCAGTGTATGCTATGTGGCAATAGATGTGGTGATTTAGAGGTTGGTGCGTACGGTGTCTACTGTTATCTCTGTAAAAGCCTATGCTTTCTTGGTTTTTGAGGTGTGAATTAGGGGCCAGCACTGTCCGTGGTGAGTACGTCGAAGGATGTGGGCAGGGAGGTGCAAGGTACACTAACGTGTTGAGTGCAAAAGGTAGCTGGTCTTAATTGATGCTTTCACAAGGCTTTACTTGCAGGACGTCATGTAACTGAGAGGCAAGTGTGGATGTACAGCGACGGAGATGTTGATGATTGCGAAGTGAGCTTGGAGGGGAATGCCGAAAACGGCAGACTGCATTACGAGGGCAATCGAAGTTTTTTTGTTGGTGCTGATGGCGCCAGTAGGCTCACCTCTACCGTTTGCGCAGTTTAAACGTCGACTCCAAACACTAAACATGTAGGTGCCACATATCGACTTTTGCCGTATAAAAACTTGCATCTGAGGGTGTTGACGCGTTAAAGGCGATTATCCTTCGGAAACCTTTATCAACGCATTTGCAACCCGGTGGTATCGTTTTAGTCGGCTAGTAAACCAGTGAAGATATCGTCTTTGCTGAAGTTGCAGGCGGCACTCTTCCAAAGCGCTTCAAGCAATACCTGGAATGCCTGCAATGCAGCTCTGGACTGCTACTCGCATACTCCTTACCCTATTCTGTGCTTTGGTCCCGCCGCATCCGCAATATTGTAAGCGGTCGCCCAGATTTTGTGCCGCGCTAACTGAGGGAGATTAGCAAGTGATGAACAATCATGGCGCTATCGGTGGTGTACAAACAGTGCAACAGCGCAGAATTTCGCCATATGGCGGCTGGGAATATGTTGTTTGCCCCTGTCAAGCGACGGTAGTTGCTCGATACGTATCGCTGGTTGAGCCTTCCGCTTCTTGTTTGAAGGAATTATTTGACGAGCAGGTACTCAAAACGAGCGGCTGTTGCCTCAAAAAATGTGTGTTTCGTGTCTCACTTTGCTCACGTATGCCGTGTCCTGTGAAGTCATGATCTAATGCTGACTGTCGGTTTCCTTTGGTTCTTTTGCAGCGCACACAGATGAAAAGCTGCGTGAAGCATTCGTCACAGCGACGCCACCATATATAATGAGTCAGTCGCCTGTAATTTCGGAGCGCACAAGTAGGTGAAGCGTTATGCATGAATACAAGGCAAACCTTCCGCGCACGAACATTCGCTAACTGATATTGTTGCAGCTGTCCAAATAATCCACATGGTGAGCCAACTGAACCATATCTGATGGATGATGTTGACAGTGTTGCACTTAGTGTACAGATGCCAAAGACAGCCTTTTGCACATTATCATGTTTATGTGTGATCGTACTGCCTGTTCCTGGCATATTAGCCGCCATGGCAGGCTGCACCTGCTCTGCATGGCAGACCTTGAGCGCGATCCAGCTTTGTGTCCTTGATTGACTTAAACAGCAGCCGCCTCTGTCAGAAATGGTTTCGCCGACCTGCGCAGTGTAGGTTGGTTGAAGAATACTGTAGAGAATCCCAGTCGGGGCCCCTGATAATCGCCCAGATCATCTGCGCGTTAAGACACCACCCTGCTATGCCTGCTCTAGATAAAGCACTGTTTTGCGAAAATGCTGTGCTCTCGGCGTAGTTCCGGCTAGGGAGTCCGCACGGCCTGCAGTTAAGGCAGCCGGACAGGAGTGAACGCGAGCGTTGCAACCGTCTCAATACGTGCGGCAGTCGAAGCTGCTAAGAGCTTGCGCCTCGACCGCGAATCTCAGAGTGGCACTGTAGATCGGCGCCTGCTGCCGTATTTGCTGGAGACACAGACGTTCCATGGGTGTGCGCTGCAGGAGGTGAGTTTTTTGCGTTGCACGATCTACGTATACTCTGTTTTCCACCCCCCGGTCAGCATGCCAATTTTACGCAGGCCCGCATGCTCCCATCCGTAGTTAGGGCTGCTAGCGGAATGCTGTGAGGCAGCACATCAAGAGCCCTGCATATCGCTCCGAGCATCTGCGCATAGACATGCGCCGCTGCTCTGCTTGCTGCAGGCCAGCGTAGTGCCAACGACGCAGTCTTCGTAGTCGGCTGTTATTAATAATAATATACTGAGTATTATAGTATATTACCTGTAAACTGTGCACTGTTCAATCTGCCAATTCTTCCCAGTTCATTCTTCTCCCATCTATGAAGTATAGGTTACTTGAAGAATGCCATGAAGAAGCACAGCATGACAACCCCGAAACCGCTTCAAGCATCTGCACATAGACACTCGTCGTTGCTCTGCCTACTGTGAGCAACTTTTTGCGAACAAGTGGGTTCCCAGAGTAGTTCCGGCGCGGCAGTCCACGTGGCCAGCCATTAAGACAGCCGGACACGAGCAAACAACGACGTCGTTACCGTTTCAATACAACCGGCATCCAGCACTGGTAGGGGTTTGCTCATTTGCCACGTTTCACGGAGCCGATAGGGCACGTTAGACGCACATAATGGAGCGCCGTCTGCGGCCAAATCTTCCTGGAGGCACAGACGTGTCACGTCCTTTGGTGCAGTAGGTGCGTTTTGCGTTGTTATATCGAGACATTATTTCTCTGCTTCGCACGGCTCAACCTGTCGATTTTACGCAATTCCGTCTGGGCCTATTTATGGAGAATGCGGGGGTTGAATGCTGTGAAAGTCTCCCTGTTGCCGGGCGGGCACCGCTGGGCGAAGATGTGTGTTTAGTGTAGAGCTGGTGACCCCGAAAACGCGGATGTGTTGTTAAGGCAGCAGAACACGGGTGAACGACTGCAACTCTCTCAGTGTGTGCTGCAGCCGAAGCTGCTAGGAGCTTGGTCCCTCTCCAGTCTCCGGCAGGCAAAGGGGGTAGGTTAGAGCGACGCCCCTGTTCGACGCTTGCTGCCGTATTTTTTTGACATAGTGCTTGGACATTTTGCTTCCTGCAGTTAGTCAGTTTCTGGATTGCTGTGTCTTCACATATCACATTTTTGCTGCGAGCTGATCAGCCTGCCAATTGTGCGCAGTCCTTTTTGCTCCCTTCTGTAAAGGCTGAGAAAATCTGTGAAAAGTCACAGCTCATGCTCACACAAATTACGCCAACAATCTGCATGTATACATGCCAAGCTGTTCCTCCTCCGTGCATGCCAGGGCTTAGGGTATAGGGTTTAGGGTTTAGGGTTTACGCACTGCTTTGCGAAGATGATGTACATTTTCACCGTAATGCCGGCGACGCCGTCAGCGTAGCTAACGATTAAGAGCCTAAACACAAGTAAACAAGCGAGATGCGCCTTTGTCACTGCGTGGAGCAGCTGAGACTGTCCAGTCGGAACCACGCTCCCAGGAACGGACCGGGCAGGTTAGAGCGGCACTGTAGGACGGCTCCTGCTGCCGCACTTGCCTGTAGGCGCACACTCGCCATACTGTTCGGTGCAGGACGTGCGTTGTCATACTACAGTTTCGTCTGCTCGTTATCTATCTGCTGTGCACAGTTCATCCTGCCGCTTCTACCCTGTCTATCGGCAGAGCTCGATAAAGTATATGCAGATTGAGGTAGTCTGTGAAGAGCCACAACTCCTTTCACCCAAATCGTTCAAGCACCTGCACGTCCCAGGTCTGGCTGCTGCAGACCAGGCGTTACTTTGGAAGGATGTTGCGTATTCACTGTATTGCTGGAGACGGGCTCCGCGTGGTCTCCGTTTGTGCAGCTGAAGACGAGTGCTGCTGCAACTGTGCTAATTGGTGCGGCAGCCCAAACTACCAGGGGCTTGCACCTTAGCCATATTCCGAGAGGCCAAGAAGGTTTGCAAGGGTTGCGCGGTAAAGGAGGCACAACCCCGCCATAGTGCATGCAGAATTACGTGGATTCTCCGAACAAAGTTCTGGCTTTTTACCAAAGGAGTGAGTGCAAGCTCAGCCCTTTATTATGCGTACGCGGCAAACAAGTCGTGGAACGGTCATGCCGTTTTACGAACCTTTTGCTGCGGACGGGCTGTCGCCGCATGGCCGACCTGCGATAGCCCTAAAACTACAACTGGCTTAGAACGGTCGACGCCTGTATCAATTCAGAGCTTGCGCCTTAGCAAAGTAGGTTTCTTTCGGTTTGCTGCATAAGGTGCGTGTTTGGAATGCAGTATTTTTGTTTGGTAGTTGTCTGTTGCGCGCCGTCCACCATCTACGATCGCTCTGAAGAAGAAGCCCTGTATGGGCATATAACTTATACAGTTCGGTCATTTGAAAGTAAGCGCTGCTTGGTATTCGCCTCGCTGCGCGCGTAGCAGCACATCTCATATTGAGATGTGCGAAAACAATGCAGTCTCTAATACTTCAGCTTAAAGAGCCCTCAAAGCCGAAGTGACAACGTAACTCTTTCATTCTATGCTTGTGTCCTGGCTCCTCCACATTTCTCGCGATGACATGCGTTTTTGCACTAAACACCCTAAAGCCTAACCACAATGCATTTCCCCCTGGCAGCGAGATGAAATTTGTTGCTTGGGTGTCCTGATTTTTCCAAGGCATAAGCAGGGTTTGCGATGTGGGTAACGATTAACTTGGAATGTGACGATGCTGCGCTGTGGCGGGAAGCTTCCAGTCAGCCTCACTGTGCTCCTCCGCCGTGCACGGTTCTCCTAACTTTGCACGCAAGCTTCATTGAGCCCAGTAACGAATCTCTTCAAGATTTGTGTGATATGTTAGTGAAGACCAAAGGCCTCGCACCTGCTACTTGCATGCAAGTATTTGAATTCGCAATGTAGCTCGAGATGTTGGGGCATGTGCGCAGTTCACTCTTTGCACTCGATTTTTTCTGCGCGTGCAATTGTGGCGTTTCACGCAAATAGGGCATTGCAAGTAACTCATTATTTGCTTGCAATAATGAAAAAACAAGTTGCCGAGGTAAAGTATGCAGTCTCTACGCCGGTTTGGTTTGTTAGGTACTTGCCTGTACTCTAGCCTGCCGCATATTTCAACAAATATTCGTTCCGTCTCTACATATAGATCACGATAAAGCCAAGAAACCGTAGAGGGGATGCTTGCGCTCGTGTGTTAAGCACACCATTGCGTTTCCATGGGAAATCTCATTCTGGATTTTGCGCAGGTTGCACTTCCGTCACATAAAGACGGTGAGGTAACAGACTTGCGGTAATACACCAACGACAGCTGGTACTGTAAGTCTCGTAGCGGCAGCCTACCGTTTCTTGCGCTCTACGTCTGGCTTGACGGCACGCTTTTTCATGCTTGCTAAACTGTCTTTGCTCCTTCTGGAAATGACCCTGCGCTATGGATATCCTCTCCAAAAGCATCCTAAGCTTTGCAGCTTTACATCTGTGCCGTCGTTCTGCTGATTTTAACCGCGGCGTCTAGGTTGTTTTTAAACACCTAGACCCTACAGGACACGCTCAGTATTTTGCAAAGATGCGCATTGCCATGGCACGTGTCATCCTTTGATTTTATCTCGCGAGCACTATCCTTACATTGCAATGATTTCCGTTTACACGGTGCATTTAAATCAAAACGAAGTCAACAACAATCTATAATCTCTTTCATACTGCGAAAGAACTCCATGGACCACGGTTTAGCGTTTAGGGTTTAGGGTTTAGGGTTTAGGGTTTAGGGTTTTAGGGTTTAGGGTTTAGGGTTTTAGGGTTTT
>NW_024013683.1:0-658 GCF_000499745.2 Eimeria mitis | reverse complement strand
GGCACGATTCAGCTTCTGCATTTCACACTCATTGATTGCTTCTATTAAATTGTAAAGCTTTAGATCTATTCTTTTTGCTTGGTTTTCTCCATCTGCTGATAACACGACGTCCGCTTCTGAAACATCGCTTTCCCGCTTGCGGCCTAAGTTCGTCAAGCAAGTGCACAAGATTGTAAATTTAAACATGAATGGATAAACAAATAGACTAATCACTCGCTATACGCATTTGTTTATCTATCTATATATATGACATGCATGCTGCTTTATTGGCAGTGGCTTTGTTCAGTGTACAAATTCAGTTCACAACAGGATTCACTAAACATTGAGTGTACGCTTATGAACCATATAGCCCGCAAACGCAATTCAACATATTCACACGGAATTTCTATATATTGCATATCACATACACATGTGATGCATACAAACAAATGTATAGATGTGCGTATGCATACTTTACAATGTATGGGCTTTGCATATTTCCAAGTACACATTCATACATATTCACATGCGCACGATGCATGCACTAGCCAGGTGCTAGTCAAAGAAAGAAAGTGCGAAGGCTTACCGAGTCGCAGGAGTTTGCCGGAAACTCCCACTGTGAGTGTTTGTGCGCTGGCCACCAGCAGAAGAATTTTGGTGGTTTGCTTCTCCTGGAAGC
>NW_024013682.1:0-658 GCF_000499745.2 Eimeria mitis | reverse complement strand
ATGCTGCACTTAAGGAATACTCATTGCAGCCTGCACCCCTGGCAGGGTATGCCGCTGTATTAATAGCCGACGGGCAGAACGTCGAGAGGAGGCAGCATGCGGACTCACCAACCTGTCTAGGCGGTGTCTCGACGTCGTCTTTTTTGCACGAATGTTGCTTCATGGGTTGCCGACCACATTCTTTTCACGTCACCTCTAACACTTCAATTCACGTATGCATGTTTTCGTTTCCACCACAAAGAGAGCCCTTTAATCACTCGTGCGGTAAGCCGTGACTTTGCCCGAAAAAACGTAAATGACGGGCACTAAGACTCACAACCGCTCAACAGGAGCAACACCCACCTTCCTTCGAAGCCGTAGGCATAATATGTAATTCAAATTCGTATCCCGTTGATGCCCGCGCCGTTGCCGAAGTTTGCCAACACGGTCGGCAGCGATTACAATAGACCACTTACCGATCGCATTGAACGCCAACGCCACAAATATTGCATCGTTTACGAGCAAGATGCGTTAGCAGATGCGCCCTGGTCTTCGCTCAGTGTTGAACGCACCCACTTGTCACACCGATGTTTCACTGGAATCCGTAACGATATTGGTGCCTTTCGCGTCACAATTTGCCGTGTAGTATGTGATACTCCTCACATTCAAAGCAAGTGCT
>NW_024013681.1:0-658 GCF_000499745.2 Eimeria mitis | reverse complement strand
TGCTGCTTTTGTTGCTCATCAGCAGCAACACGCACAAGTTGAGAACGTGTATCACACGAGCCAGCAGCAACAGCAGCAGCAGCAGCAACAGCAGCAGCAGCAGCAGATAACTTGGTTTGAATGGCCATTGCTGCTCCTAAAGGATTTCCTAAAGATATGCGAGACTCCAGGTCTTGTAGGAGAGCAGGCGCTGCAGCTACTGCTGCAGCAGGAACAGCAAGAAATGCAACAACTGGGGCAGCAGCAGCAGCAGCCGCAGGTGAATCTTGGCGTCGCTGGTACAGCACCTCCAGCTCCTCCACTGCTGCTGCACGAGCAGCAGGTGGAGTTGTCGTTGCTGGCTTATTATGATTTGGAGCGTGCATGCAACGCTTCGGGGCTGGTTCAGCTGCTGCAGCTGCTGCAAAGGCGACTTGAGGTGTACATGCAGCAGGGCAAACCTTACTTGCTGCTGCGCGTTCTGACCAGCATCTCTCCGTGTCCGGAGTTCAAGCCGGCAATCCAGTGAGGAGTATAACTGCTGCTGTTACTGTTTCTGCTGCTGTCTATCTGTCTATAGAATATATCTGCTGCTGCTGCTGCCGTTGCCTTTTGCATTAAGTGCGGTGCGAGCAGCCAGTAGAGGGTGTGCTGTTTGTGGTGGTTGCAGAATGCTAGT
>NW_024013680.1:0-658 GCF_000499745.2 Eimeria mitis | reverse complement strand
GTCGGGAGGAGTGGCTGCGGCAAGCTCACAAGAGGTCATGAGCACGTGTCTGTGTTGTTTCTTTATAGGATGTGGGTGGATACTTGCAACTATGCGTACAAGCGATGCTGTATCGTTGGTTCGCAGCATTATGTTGTTTTGGCGCGGTGGGCAGGACGTTTTGTTGGGGAGAGCTTAGGGAGCTCACCACATGGATGTGGACCCCTTGATGTGTGGTGACTTGCCTGCAGGTGTAGGGCATTGGAGTGTATTTTGGTACTGTGCTCAGCCGCGTAGGAGTCAGGGCGCGTGAAAAGGAATTAGCGAGCGCGGCAGGTTAGGTGATATGTCGAGGTCGAGGGGTCAAATGCAGGTCTGCCTAGCTGGATCACGGGCTTCGAGTAGACGGCGCGTGAGGCCGGACGTCGGCAGTGAGCTGCAGGCGTAGGTGGCCTGGAGAATGTGTCACGCGGGTTTAATGAGTTCAGGTGGCATTGATAATGTAGTGCGATTATACGCTACGTGCTGAGCGCAGGTGGATGCGGAGGGGTGGCTGCGGCATGCTTACAAAAGCTCATGAGCTCGTGTCTGTGTTGTGCGACCATAGCATGTGGGTGGTACTTGCAGCATTGTGTACAAGCGATGCTGCCTTGATCAGTGCTGAAGGCAGGTGCGTGCT
>NW_024013679.1:0-658 GCF_000499745.2 Eimeria mitis | reverse complement strand
TATATAGCTCATGTATGTATGCATGCATATAGATACATACATACGTGCATGCATGCATGCATGCATGCATACACCCCATACATGCATGCATGCATGCATACACCGCATACATGCATGCATACACCCCATGCATACATTCACCCCGTGCATGCAGAGATACATCCCATGCATGCATGCATGCATGCACCCCATCCATACACCCGATACATCCATCCATGCATATATACACGCCCCTGCCTGCATGCATGCATGCATGCATGCATGCATACACACATACCATGCATGCATGCATGCATGCATGCAGTGTATACCTGTGCGACTTCTGCAACGTGGTTACAGAACTATGCATGCATGCATGCATGCATGCATCCACGCATGCATGCAGTGTGTACCTGCATGCATGCATGGATGCATGCAGTGTATACCTGTGCAACTTCTGCGACGTGGTTGGAGGTGACGTTGAGTGCCTTTACGCCTGGGGTGCCCATGACCTCTCTCAATCCATAACCCTCAACAGCCAGACCATAGATATATTTATTTTTTTTTTTTTCGTTTTCTTCTTTTTTCTCTTCTTGCTTTATTACGCCACGTTTCACTTCTTTGTAACCAGATAATACCAACTCCAGTAAACCTATACACATATACATATATATATATA
>NW_024013678.1:0-658 GCF_000499745.2 Eimeria mitis | reverse complement strand
TCGCCAGACCTCATCGCAACTGCCCGGCAGACAAAACGTCGCACTAGCGCCTTCTCAGAGTAGAAGGGAAAATTATGCATCAAACTGTTTCGCCATGATGTTCCTAAAGGCGTGCACTCAATAGAGACCCAGTTTTCAGGGGAATAACACATAACGGTAGTTGTCTCCACGAGCCACAGGGTTTGCCTCGGCTTGGCACTGCAGCACTGCATAGCACCAAGCGGCGCTAACATGCTAGAAGCGTAGAAGCTTTGCTACCTAGCCTGAGCAAACTAGGAATGGGTGATGGTGGCAGACATCACATTCCTACTGCAGCGTACCTTCCACACCCAAGGCCTGGCTGGGCACAAATTGTTGCCAGTTGAGAAGCATGCAACGCGTAGAGCCATTCACTGCCGCATTGCCATAATGACGTCATTAGTATGCAGAAGTAAGAAGCAAGCATGAGCTGTGAACACGAGCGTCTTTAGAGCTGCCCTGGCCTCGGCAATTCTGCACCTCCACTCCCCTTCCAGTCAGTTGCGGATGACAATCCGCAACTGACTCCTCTCCACTGTAGCATATGTAAATCGCCACCAAATGTCGCAGACAAACCTAAGGCTCTGCGGAAAAATGTAAAAGTGTTGCTTGCCACAATTTGGCGGGTGTGCCTTTTGAA
>NW_024013677.1:0-658 GCF_000499745.2 Eimeria mitis | reverse complement strand
TCTCCTTTTGTCTCCTTTAGTCACCTGTTGTCTCCTTTTATCTGCTTTTGTATCTTCTTTTTGTCTCTTCTTTTGTCTCCTTTTGTCTTCTTTTGTCTCTTCTTTCTCTTCTGTCTCCTTTTGTTTCTTCTTTTCTCTCTCTTTTTATTATTTCTTTCTTTCTCTGCTTTTCTATCTCCCCCTCTCTTTCCTGTTTCCTTCTTTGTCTCCGCTTGTCTCTCATCTTCTGTCTCTCTTTCTGTCTCTCTTTCTGTCTCTTTTTCTGTCTCTTTTTCTGTCTCCTTTTCTGTGCAACAAACAGCTGCAGCCGCCCCAGCAGCAGCAACAGCAGCAACAGCAGCAACAGCAGCAGCAGCAGCAGCAGCAGCATGGTGATGGTTGTTTTTATTGTGTTTATGTTTGTTCTTACTCAGGTTCCTCGTGGCAGCGGCCATAGAATAGGTAGGTTAATAAAAAATAAATTAATATTTTTTTTCTTTTTTTTTTTTTGTGTTTGTTTGTTTGTTTGTTTGTCTCCTTAGAATTGTATTTTTCGTTGTCTTTGTTTATTTAATTCTTTGTTTAATTGCGTTTATTTATTTTTTAATTTTTTTGTTTTTTTTTTTTTTTTGAGGTATTGATTTGTTGTTTTGTTTTCTCTCTAACTACTTATTTATTT
>NW_024013676.1:0-658 GCF_000499745.2 Eimeria mitis | reverse complement strand
GGCTGACACTTTTACTTTTCCGCTTTTCCGCCTCCGCGTATGCACGAGTGTTGCTTGCCCTGTATTGTTTCGACTTTTTTTTTTCTTAACTCTCGTTATTCTAGCGGCAGATTCAGCTTTCACTGTATGCGGTTTCTTGTGTTTCAGCTGCACGCCAAGTTTTGCAAAGCGCGATCATTGTGTTTGGCGTCCTGAGGGTAAGCGACACCCACCTCGACTCGGAAACAATCATAATACAGTAGCTGCATGCATACACAGCAGGCGTTTGCGTCTCAGCACTACACGGACGCTTGATGCGCATCCAGAGCTGATGAGTAGCGTGTTGAATGATTTGTTTTACGAGAAATCAGAACACACAGGAGCAGCACCTCTTGAGTTACACCCCATAGCCTTGAGTTGTTAACCTCCATTCGTCTCTGCAGCGGCTGCAGCAGCATCTAAAGCAGCAGCTGCAGCAGTAGCAACGGAAGCAGAAATACTTACAGCAGAAGCAGCTGTTGCTGCAGTGTTAACAACCGAAGCAAGATGTGTCGCTGTGTTCTTGTCTCTTATTCATTTGAAATGATGCAGCAGTGCGTCGTTGCTGCTTTTCTAGGGTTTTACCTTCAGGGCGTTTGTGTGTTTGTGTTGCTGCTGCAGATCCTCGCGCCGGTGCTGC
>NW_024013675.1:0-658 GCF_000499745.2 Eimeria mitis | reverse complement strand
CCCGCAGCCCCGCCTCCTTTGCTGCATGCAGCAGTGCTGCTGCTGCTGCTGCTGTTGCTGCTTCTACGTGTATTATTAGCGGCTCTACCTTCAGGTCCGTGTGAGATACAATACTCTCTTCTTCTTCTTCTTCTTCTTCCTTTTCTTTTTCTTCTTTTTCTATTTCTTCTCTTTCTTTTTCTTTTTCTTTTTCTTCTTTTTCTTTTTCTTTTTCTTCTTTTTCTTTTGGTTCTTTTCCTTTTTCTTCTTTTTCTTTTTCTTTTTCTTCTGTTTCTTCTTCTGTGTCTTGTTGTTGTTGTTGTTGTTTATGTTGTTGTTGTTGTTGCTGCTGTGTTTGTTGTTTGTTTTGTGTTTTTATTTGTGTGTTAGTTTGTATGTTGTTGCTGTGTGTGTGTTTATCTTTATTTGGATAATGCTGCACGCCTTTGACGATATTAAATAGGATTTGTTCTGCTTGATTTATGTTTGTGTATTGGTGCTGTACATACACCAGAAGGCTTGCGTTTTTTTTTCTTTTTTCTCTTTTTTCTTCTTTTTTATAAATATGTTTATATGCTGTTATTCTCCCGCTGCAGCAGCTTGTTGTTATAAATAAAGGATGAGAGTTCAACATAGAACAAATAGGAACCAATAAATAATCAATTGAACCTTTATATGA
>NW_024013674.1:0-659 GCF_000499745.2 Eimeria mitis | reverse complement strand
CTCTACAAGCGGAAGCATCAGCGAAAGTTTCTGCTGCTGCTGCTGCTGCTGCTAGAGCAGCAGCAGCAGCTGGAGCAGCAGCAGCAGCAGCAACACAGTTTGAATCGCATTTTAATTGTCTTCATAATTTCGTTTTTCGTTGATGGCGTCTGCAGTGTACAGACACCTCATCTATTGCTACAGTAGATTTGGTCTTAGGGTTTAGGGTTTAGGGCCTAGGGTTTAGGGTTTAGGGTTTAAGGTTTTGCTCCTCATTAGCAGCTGCCGATACGCCGAAGCAGCAGCGGCAGCAGCAGCTGCTGCAGCTGCAGCAGCAGCAGCAGCAGCAGCAGACAGAAATAGCAGCAGCGCAGATAGAAGCAGCAGCCGCAACAGCAGCGATAGGTGCAGCAGCAACAGAAACAGCTGCAGAGAGCAACGACAGCTAGCGCGGTGGCTTCTCATTTCATTTTGTTTTAACTTTTTTAGGGTTTAGGGTTTAGGGTTTAGGGTTTAGGGTTTGTGTTTTTTCATTTCATTATATCTTTGCTTTGTTTGTCTTCGTTTGCTTGCTGCTGCTGCTGCAGTTTTGCTCTTAAACACGGTTTGTTTCTTCCGGTTTTTGTTTTTGTTTTTATTTGTTTGTGTTTTCTTTCTTTTTGTTTTTATTTGTTTGTGTT
>NW_024013673.1:0-659 GCF_000499745.2 Eimeria mitis | reverse complement strand
GTGTATGTGTGTATGGTTGGTTGTAGGTGTTGTTTGGTGGTGTGTAGTATTTGTATGAGAGTGTGTATGCGTGTGTTGAGTGAGTTTAATACCGAAAGCATAGGGTTTATATCTTCGTATAGAGGGTCTCTGTTGAGGGCCCCTGCGGTGTCTATACACCCCAGCTCCCCGTCTATTCTTCCTTTTATTAAACCCAAACGCAAACACAACAACACCAAGTCCTCTACCTCTGCCTCAGATAAATAACTCTTTCCTGCTGCTGCTCCTGCTGCTCCTGCTGCTGCTGCTGCTGCTGGTGCTGGTGGTGCTGGTGCTGTTGCTGCGGGGTTGGTGGGGTTGCTAGGCCCCCCCGCCGCCTTCGCATCTGTGTGTGGGGGGCCCCCTGTGGGGGCCCCCGTATCCTCTGGGGGGCCCCCTGTGGGGGCCCCCGTACCCTCTGGGGGCCCCCCTTCTGTGCAGCAGCAGCAGTTGGGGGCCTCGAGCTCCTGCTGCAGGTCTCTGAAGGAGACACGGGAGGAGACAGCAGCACGAGAGACGATCGTCAGCAGCCGCAGCTTCTGCAGCAGCAGGGGGTGTAGGGGGGCCCCCCCCAGCTCCTTGTGGTGTCTCACTAGGTCCCGCACAGTACCCGAGGCCATCAGCCGCAGCAGAAACAGTGC
>NW_024013672.1:0-659 GCF_000499745.2 Eimeria mitis | reverse complement strand
TATAATATAATATAATATAATATAATATAATATAATATAATATAATATAATATAATATAATATATTATATTATATTATATTATATATTTATCATAATATAATATATTATATTATATTATATATTTATCATAATATAATATATTATATTATATATTTATTATTATCATGATATGTATAATATATAGTATTATATTTAATATAATAGTTTTATAAAGTTATATATTATATATTTTTTTGTTATACATCAAACCCCTCCTTTTCTTAATGATATGTATATACATAGTAAATATGTATATATATAGTATTATAGTATTATATTTAATATAAAAGTTTTATAAAGTTATATATTATTTTTTTCTTTATAAAGATATTATTTTTTCTTTGTTATACATCAAACCCCTCTTTTCTTCATGATTTGTATAACATATATTATTATATTTAATATAAAAGTTTTATAAAAATATTATTTTTTCTTTATAAAGATATTATATATTTTTTTGTTATATAGTTTTATAAAGTTATAAATTATATATTTTTTTGTTATACATCAAATCCCTCTTTTCTTAGACACTGTTTGTGAGCTTCTATAAAAGCCTTATAAAGATATTATTTTTTCTTTGTTATAAATAATATATATATATATATATATATATATATAT
>NW_024013671.1:0-659 GCF_000499745.2 Eimeria mitis | reverse complement strand
AAGTGTAGAAGTATGGCTGGCTATGTCACCGTGGTGAGAGATGATCCTCACCGATGCATTAAACCAGCCATATACTTCCCGCTTCACAAAAAACCGTCGAGGAAGAAAGCAGAAAAGGGATTCTACTCTGAGTGGCTTGCACAAATGGGTAGAATTATGACTGCATTGGCCACTGGCGCGGCAGCTGAGTCTGACCGATACATTAATCTGGTCACACTCCATACCCTGACTTTCAAAAAACAAAGACTGTCAACCACGAGAACAGGTCATTTCTGGATGAGCCTGGTTAAATCTAGCTGTTGCAGACAACCTGCACGTCCCTCCATCCTGACTTGGAAACAAGCTGAGAAGAGTCTAAACACTCTGGTGACCTTGAACAGATCAAATTAGTTCTTGCTTCCTTGCAGGCGATGGAGTTCTCTGTGTTGCAGTGCTGTATCTGTAAGGAATTCAACAGTGCCCTCCAGTCGCATATTAGGCTGCAAAAACGGTGCACACGCACACCCCACTTTGACTTGTTTAGCGCAAAAGTGCGTAGTCACCGCGAAAGCAGCAGTCAAAGGATTCGCCCCACGCGTAACTACTTGGAAATATGCCAAATTCAATGCTTACGAGGACCATTTGTGATAAGTCCGAGAAATCCCCTGCCAGTGACTCCA
>NW_024013670.1:0-659 GCF_000499745.2 Eimeria mitis | reverse complement strand
ATATATATATATATCTTTATATATTTATAATATATAAAATAAATATAATAAATAGGCACGAAACATACAACACATAAATATAATAGATAAACAAAATAGATATAATAAATATAGTAAATAAAATAAATAAAATAAATAAAATAAATAAAATAAATAAAATAAATAAATAAATATTTTATTAATAAATTGATATGAAGAGTGAATAACTCTTACTTTCTATGGTGGATGTATCTGCTGCTGCTGCTGCTGCTGCAGTTGCTGCAGCAGCAGCAGCTGCTGCTGCTGCTTCGTGTACCGCATGCAGCTGCTGCTGCAGCAGCTCGCCAAACAGCTGCAGGCTGCTGGGCAGCAGCGCAGCAGAGAACAGCAGCGTGCGGTGGTCGCTGCTGCAGAAGCAGCTAGGCAGCAGCAACTTCTCTTCTTTCCTATCAGCAGCAGCAGCAGCAGCAGCAGCAGCAGCAGCAGCAGCAATGGCAGCAGCAGCAGAATCACCGCATGCACCCTCGCAGCCAAACAGCAGCAGACCGATTCGCATCAGCTCTCCTGTTGAAGCCAACCACACCTGCATACAAACACCACTCTCAACGACAGCTAGCTAGGGGGCTAGCTAGCTAGCTAGCTACAGGGCTAGAGAGCTATATAGAGAGCTAGCTAACCGA
>NW_024013669.1:0-659 GCF_000499745.2 Eimeria mitis | reverse complement strand
AGCAGCAGCAGCAGCAGCAGCAGCAGCAGCAGCAGCAGCATAAACCCAGGCTAAATAGCTTCACTGTTGAACACTCTTTCAGCTGTAATACACTCATGCAGGATATAAGATACAGACTAAGTGCAGCTCTGGCTGCCTCTCATCTCTCTTCTTCTGCTGCAGCACAGGATTTGCTGATTCAAATGTGTGAAGAAGGCCGTAAGAATAATATTTTCTTTTCTTGAATTTTTTTTATTTTTTTATTTTTTATTTTTTATTTTTTTTTTTTTATTTTCTACTTTTTCCCGGCAGCTTTCCTATCACACCATATTCAGTCGTTTTATATTAAGGTGAGATAATACAGAAAGAATGAATCAACAAACAAAAAAAAAAACAAATTCTTATTCTATTGCTTTTACTTTCAGCTTTCTGCTGCGCGGCTGTTTCATCTGAGGTGTACGTACACCCCAACTTCAGCAGCTGCACCCAGCAGCACCTACAGTTTCTTCTTTTGTATTCATATAAGTGTATTTTGTTTGCGTTCACAGCTCTAAGTATCTATGGTTGATGGCGACCTCTGCGGGTTCCGCTGCTAAGCTGAGTTTTCTGTTTCTATTGAATTACCTTATATTACATATATATATATATATATATATATATATATATATATATATATAATA
>NW_024013668.1:0-659 GCF_000499745.2 Eimeria mitis | reverse complement strand
TCGCTAGCTTCGAACCGCAATGATTGCCACACCTACTTCCTGTTTTTGCGAAGCAAATACACGTGCATTGGACAACGTGCCGCTGGGATGCCGAAGGGCACCACGTGCGTTGTAGTGCGCAAGCTCCAACCGCAACGCTCTAGGTAGCTTGCACGGAAACAGGTTTGCAGCAGCGCATATTTACTAGCTCCGCGCCGCAGTGATTGCGACACCTATTTCCTGTGTTTGCGAAGCAAATACGCGGAGATTGCACAACGCGTCGCTGGGGTGCGGAGGGGTACTACGTGCGTTGTAGTGCGGAAGCTCCAATCGCAGCACTCTAGGCAGCTTGCAGGGAGACAGGCACGAAAGGATGTACGCTAGTACGGCAGTTAAGATAAGAGTGGGTGCATGGAACCGCCAGAAGGCACCGTGATGCACATGAACCTTCTCCACGAACAGAAACCTAGTTGGCGCACAGCCTGGTGCAAGCGCAAACGCGTTCCGTGCCTGGGCTTGTAGACTTCGTCCGATCGTCAGACGCAGAGAGAGGTGCTTCTGCGCCAAAGCGCTGATGTCGTTTAGTATTCTGCCGGGACATCCATCCCTTCGCCAACTCGCAGGTGGTTTGCAGCAGCGCGTATTCGCTGGCTTCAAGTCATAATGACTGCGACACGCAC
>NW_024013667.1:0-659 GCF_000499745.2 Eimeria mitis | reverse complement strand
AATTGGGGGGCTTGACAGGTGGGAACCGTGCAGCTAGAAACAGTGAAGCATAGAATTATATGCTATCGTATACTCTCATCTTTGCCTCTGGCTATAAGCTGACATCCATTTACTGCCTTATCATTGGAAAACCACCTTATTCTAGGGAGGTTCAGGAAGTGAATCTGGAATAGGACTGCATCTGCCTATTTGCGTTCGTTCGTCGCATACACGGTATTGACATGCATATGTTTTTGTGCTTCTTTTGCTGTAGGGGAGCAGGACTATTTGGCGACCACCCGCATTTTGAGCAACATTATGGGCATTCTCCTGGCAGTTATTGTGGCGCATCTGCCACCCCTCGCCAGTGCCACGACGTGTGCCTGCAACGAGTACTCGCAGGTTATGCAGGGGTGCACTAGAGAGGCCAACCACTTAGTGCAGACTTTCCTTTCCCTCTGTCAACCGCCAATGGAGCAGCATGGCTCTTCTCCTGCTGATAGCACTGTAGTGGCTTCCCCTTTGCAAAGGTGAGCTGTGACTGGGCCCATGCTGAACGGTGATATTTATATTTATTCTTGTTACTGTTCCTATTCTTATTATTAGTGTGGTCACTATAGGCTGACACTAAAGGCACGGCAGAAAACGCCAAGGTGGGTGCGGCTGCATGCATGTGTACA
>NW_024013666.1:0-660 GCF_000499745.2 Eimeria mitis | reverse complement strand
CGAGTAATCCTTCGGGATGTATGGGCCAGGGATCTTCTTAGTGGCGCCACCAACAGAAAAAGGACTGCTGCTAATGCAGCAACAGTGGACTGGTTGGTGTACACGTGGAGTGGCGCAATCATCGCTCGTGTACAATCAGAAAGTACGGTTGAGGAAAGCCGGTTGCAAATCTACCATAGCTAGAAGTGTGGTAAGTGCTGCCAACGCGACCAAGTGCTATGCATCCATTCCATCCTGGCATGTTTTAGTCCTTGAGGCGACGAAACATTCACGACAAGTATGCAATGCATCCAAATGTTCAACGTTAAACACTCTCCCACCCGCGAAAAAGGCAACTACAGTCTACTGGAGAGCTATGGAGTTTTGTCTAGCATTGGTGCTTATCTTATGCGCTGAACTGCAAAAGGCATGGAGTGCGTGCTCGCTACTATTGGATTCGGATTCGTAACTGCCGTAGGGTGCAGTCCAGTTGTTGGCCGAGTTTGGTGCTACAATTTCGGTGAATACACTAGGATAAATAATCTATGCGTGATGGCCATTTACCAGGAGACTTGACAGTAGACGCGCAAGTCATTGGTTCTTTCTACCCATACGGCTTGCAAGCTGCCTATCTCCGTCCATAGAGCTTAACTGAACGACGGAGTGACCTGGAGAAATGTC
>NW_024013665.1:0-660 GCF_000499745.2 Eimeria mitis | reverse complement strand
GTGTTGACTACACATTGCAGGACGAGTAAGCTGGCGCAGACACTGCAATGCATACGGCTTGTGAGTTTCAGGATTGCTCTTGCTCTGGATTTTCATTATGGTTGCTAGCCCTTTGCCGCATAACCAACTTGCGCAGTACCGCATATGGGTGAATGTAGCGCTGGCATTGCTGTTTGCGCTAACGGTTGCTCATCGCTTATTGCAGTTTCGGTTGCAATGTGGCGTTGGTGGAGCTCCGCGCAGCAGGCTTTTTGCGCTAGGGAACAGTTCGGCTGGGGGTGGCAGGCATGCAGCCATTTTCATGGAGCAGCTGCTGCGACGGTGAAGAACGTGTGTCACGTTTTGGCGCCCCGAAAGCGGAGGCCAGTGCAACTACCATGCGGCGAAGTGAATGGCGTGAAGCGAAAGCCAATCTCTGTCTTGGAGGAGGAAGCGGCTGCCCCAGCATGGTGCATGGTGTGCTGCAAGAGGACGTCTGTCGAGCTGAAGTCGTGTAAAATGAAGTGCGGCGTTCGTGAGTGCGTTGTTTGGTGTGTAATGTCGAGGAACCTAGTTCCCTGCCGCTGTTGCAGCATCGAGCAAGCTCTGTCCGGTTCTCGC
Organism: Eimeria mitis; assembly: GCF_000499745.2. Classification (NCBI taxonomy): domain Eukaryota; phylum Apicomplexa; class Conoidasida; order Eucoccidiorida; family Eimeriidae; genus Eimeria; species Eimeria mitis. The sequence goes on along the minus strand of NW_024013665.1, from coordinate 60 downwards.
GGCCAAGGCACAACAGCAGCACAAACAGGCCTTTGCTCTTGCTAGACCCATTTGCCAGTG
>NW_024013664.1:0-660 GCF_000499745.2 Eimeria mitis | reverse complement strand
CCCTCATTCCGCTTTTACCAGGTGCAACCGACAGTCAGGGCGGACAGTTTCTCGCTTGAACTGCCTTCTCTAGTCAGGCAAAAGCGCGTCCGTCCAAGGGGGTACATGCCGGATGGCTGCAGTGGGACAGTGCTGCTTAGCCCAGGGATGCGCCGCTACTTGACGGACTTCGACAGCTACTTGCCGCTCTACTTGCAGGCTGTACAGCACCGCCTGACCTTATGCAGGGATGGGGCTTCCCAATGCGTCACTGAAATAGGTGGAGCTTTACCCCGCGAAAACAAGTTGTGGTCGCATGAGCGTAAGGAACCACGTTCAGTTCGCGTCGCACTGCCTTTCTTGAGTTTGGTGTGTGTGCTTTTATATTTCAGAAGACACAGGCATTTGGAAAGAGGACGGCGAACAGCAGTTTTTCGTGGTGCCAAGCAGTTCCTACGGCTACGTGGATTGCAACTGGTATCTGGACGTGCGGTTAGCTGGAGCGTTCAAAGGCGTCATTTGCTCTCCTTCCGTCCGTGGCATGGAAGGGCGACATGCGATAACTAGACTACGCACTTGTTTCGAGTGGAAGAAGCGAAACGCGGTGTGTTCTTCTGCCACAACCCGCGCAACCCTAGAGCCCGCTTCTTGTTCTGCGACAACCCGCGCAGCCCTAGTGCA
>NW_024013663.1:0-660 GCF_000499745.2 Eimeria mitis | reverse complement strand
ATCCTGAGGAGGCCCCAGAAGAGGGGCCCCCCGCGCTGCCGCATGTAGGGCTGAAGGGGCCCCCCCTCCCTATCCCCGTTGCCCGCTGGCGCAGGTGGAGACGAGCAGCAGCAGCCCGCTTGGAGTCCCCTCTAAACCCTAGTGAAACACTCTTTGGTAGTGCTGGGGGGCCCCCAGGGGCCCCAGAGCCTACGGGGGCCCCCTGGACCCTTGGGGGCCCCGGCGGCTCGAGTGTTACAGAGGACCCAAAGCGATCGCCTGCGCGTCCGTCTCTAGAGGTGGCTGAAGCAGCAGCAGCAGCAGTTGGTGTGGCTGCTGCTGCTGCTGTTGCTGCTGCTGCGGTTGCTGTCGCTGTTGCTGCTGCTGCTGCTGCTGCTGTTGCTTTTGAGGCCCCCTGTGTGTTTTTGTCTCTGTGTAATACCTGAGTACCCTCGGGGGCCCTCAGCAGGGCCTCTGCATCCAGCAGCACAATGCCATCCCCTTGGCGTAGAAGGGACCCTCTCGCTCCTGCTGCTGCAGCAGCAGCAGCAGCAGCAGCAGGGGGCCCCTCTGCAGCACCAGGGGGCCCCCCAGCACCACTGGACTTCGAGGCAAAGTACCTGAGAGAGTTCTGCACGGCATCAGTAGCTGCTCGCGCTGCCTCCTCCACCAGGGGTAGAT
>NW_024013662.1:0-660 GCF_000499745.2 Eimeria mitis | reverse complement strand
GCTGCTGCTGCTTGCTTCTTGGCAGCAGCAGCAACAGCAACAGCAAAATTTTAATGAGATAACTCGCGCTTACACTGCTGCTGGTCCACGTGCTGCAGCAGCTGCTGCTGCTGTTGCTGCTGCTGTTGCTGCTGCAGCTGCTGTTGTTGCTGCTGGTGCTGTGGTTGCTGCTGCTGTTGCTGCTGCAGCTGCTGTTGTTGCTGAAGCTGCGGCTGTTGTTGCTGCTGCTGCTGTTGTTGGTCTTGCGACTGCTGTTGCTGTTGCTGCTGTTGCTGCTGTTGCAGATGTTGCTGCTGCTGCTGTAGCTGTTGCTGTTGCAGCTGTTGTTGCTGCTGCTGCTGCTGCTGCTGCTGCTGCTCAGTGGGGGGCAGCAGCAGCAAGGGATCGACGAGACACCGGGGCCCCTCGGAGCTTATTTGCTGCAGTTGCTTTAGTATGTCTTCCTGCAGCTGCGTATACACCCCAACACAAGCAGCAGCAGCAGCAGCAACTGCAGCAGCAGCAGCAACTGCAGCAGCTGCAGATGCACTCCAGCACAACATGCAGCAGCAGCAACTGCAGCCGCTGCAGCTGCTGCAGCAGATACACCGCAACAAAACCCAGCAGCAGCAGCAGTAGATGCATATACACCCCAACAAAACCAGCAGCAGCAGCAGCAAC
>NW_024013661.1:0-661 GCF_000499745.2 Eimeria mitis | reverse complement strand
ATATATATGTAAACATTATTTATTTATTTATTTATTTATTTATGTTGTTATATATGTTTTTTATTATATTTGTTTTGTTTGTTTATATCTGTTTATATAAGTATACGCATGCATGCATGCATGCATGCATGCATGCATGCATGTAAATATTTTTTTTATATTTTAAAGAAATAAAAAAATATATAAGAGAAAGAAAAGGTAAATCTATAAATAAAAAAATAAAAAAATAAACAAACAAACAAATAAAACAAAAAACAAACAAAAAGATAAACAAATAAACAAACAAACAAATAAAAGCAATAAAAAAAATAAAAAGAAGAGAAAAAAAATAAAAAAAATAAAAAGAGAAAAAAAAGAAGAAAAAAAAAGGAAAGAAATAAACAGAGAACCCCAAGTAAACAAACAAACCAAACGAAACAAAAACAAAACAAAAAATAAAATAAAAAAAAAAATAAAAACAAGTAGAAACAAATCAAAAAAAAATAAACAAAAATAAAATAAAATAAAATAAAATAAAATAAATAAAATAAAATAAAAAATAAAAAAAATAAAAAGAGAGAAATACCTTAAGCGCTTCTTTTTTTTTATCTGCTGCTAGCAGCACATCTGCTGCTGTCTTTAGGTCTCCCTGCTGCTGCAGCTCTGCTGCAACACGAGCAGC
>NW_024013660.1:0-661 GCF_000499745.2 Eimeria mitis | reverse complement strand
TTTTTGGTATTTCTGCTGTTGTTGCATGCAGCACTTAGCTGTACTTGTTTGTTTTTATTTATGTTTATGTTTATGTGTATACACTGCAGCTTTTGTTTCTATAAATAAATGAATAAATATATAAATATATATATATATATATATGTATATATATATATATATATAAACACAGAAAAATGTTTTGTATTCATATTCGCGGGTTTAGGGTTTAGGGTTTAGGGTTTGAGTAAGCAGAGAAACACCAGCAAGAAGGATTGTTTTTTTTTCTGTTTAGTAGCAGTAAATAATTATTATATAAATTAATATAAATAAAACAACAAACAAAACAAAAACAAACAGAAACTGATGTGTATAAAAACTAAAAAAAAAAAAAATAAATAAAATAAATTCTACTAATTTCTGCTGCATGCATCGCTGCACGCAAAAAGATAAATTTATTTAAAAATTCAATTTTTTTTGTTTTTCTTTTTTCTCTGAACCCTAAACCCTAAAACCCTAAACCCTAAAACCCTAAACCCTAAAACACTAAACCCTAAGGGTTTTTTTATGGTGACCTAAACAAAAAAATCTATTTCTGCTGACTTTCTATTCCTTTCGTTGCATGCGAATGAAAGCTTTCTTGCTATATATATATATATATATATATATATATATATATATA
>NW_024013659.1:0-661 GCF_000499745.2 Eimeria mitis | reverse complement strand
TGCATGCGCTGCTGCTGCTGCGTTGCTGCTGCAGCAGCTGCAGCGGCTGCTGCAGCCCAGCAGCAGCAACGAGAGACTTCTGCAGCAGCTGCACCAGCAGCAGCACCGGTGACGTCGTCCCTCGTCCCGCGCAACTGCCATCCTTGCTGCTGCTGCTGCTGCTGCTGCTGCTGCTACTGCTGCTGCTGCTGCTGCTGCTGTTGCTGCTGCTGTCAGCGGCCCAGGGAGGCAGAGGCACAAGCTCATCGAGGCTGCGTACTGATTCGTCGCTGCTGCTGCTGCTTTTGCTGCTGCTTCTGCTGTTGCTGCTGCTGGGAATTCGCATGTTAGAGACCAACCTAACTGCAACCTTGCCGCGGCTGCTGCTGCTGCTGCTGCTGCTGCTGCTACAGTTGCTGCTGCTGCAGACGCCAATCCAGATGCCCTCCAGCGTTGTTGCAGCAACGCAGCTGCTGCCGTCGCCAGCCGTGCTGTTACTGCTGCTGCTGCTGCTGCTGCTGCTATTACCCTTGCTGCTCCTGCTGCTGTTGTTGCGGCTGCTGCCCTTGCTGCTGCCACTGTTATTGCTGCTGCTGCTGCTACTGTTGCTGCTGCTGCTGCTGGTGACGGCGGACCCGAAGAAGACGCAGCAGCCACAAGCAACCACCACAGGTCCAGGCGA
>NW_024013658.1:0-661 GCF_000499745.2 Eimeria mitis | reverse complement strand
AGATGGATCGCTGGCTAGCTAGATAGATGGCATGTTGGTAGCTACAGGCTGCTAGCTAGCTAGCTAGCTAGTTCACTGGCTAGCTAGCTAGCTAGCTAGTTCACTGGCTAGCTAGCTAGCTAGCTAGCCAGCTGTAGGTGATAGGGACCAGCTAGCTAGCTAGCTAGCTACCGGCAGCAGCAAAATGCATTCTGTAATCAATGAGGAGACCCCTCATGTTTGTCGGTTGAACTCAACCTGCTGGTGCTGCAGCAGCTGCTGCTGCTGCAGCTGCTGCTGCTGCTAATGCAGCAAAGCCCGCAGCAGCAGGTGCTGCAGCAGCAATAGCAGCAACACCCGCAACAGCAGCAGCTGCTGCCTCTTCTGCCTGGCTGTCTTTCAGGCCGCGCTTGTGCTGCTTCTGCTGCTGCTGCTGCTGCTGCTGCTGCAGTTTCGGTATCTATTTACGTTGCTTTCGTTTGCTGCTGTTGAGGACACTGCTGCTGCTGCCCTTTTTGCTGCTACTGCTGCTCCTTACGACCTTCTTGCTGCTGCTGCTGCTGCTGCTGACCTTGCTGCTGCTGCTGCTGCTGCTGCTGCTGCTTTCATCATTACTAACATCGCAAATTTCACTGTTCTTGCTGCTGCAGCTACCCTTCTTGCTGCTGCTGCTACCACCACT
>NW_024013657.1:0-661 GCF_000499745.2 Eimeria mitis | reverse complement strand
CAGGTCAACGACGTTGGCTCAGGATCCCTGTCGACATTCTTGCTGTTGGCAATGCTACGTCGCGCCTGTCGACTGGTGGATAGTTGTGAATGCGTGGGTTTACTTCGTCTCCAAGAGGATTCAAGAGCTGCTGTGCTAGATCCGCTTCTTATGCAGTTGAAACGGTTATATGAGCAGTTTGTAGGTACACGTGGTGCCCGTGCATATCACAACTGTAGTTGGCACCTACCCCGAATCCCTTCGAAGAGAACTTCTGGTTAGGACGCTTTCTGCAGCGTCTTGCATGCGCTGGCGATTGAGGACGTGCCTTGGCGACACGTGAGGGGATTGGGGATAGTCGGTAACAGGCCTGAACGTAGCCTTATGACTGTGCTTTTGTTTTAAAAGCGCAGCACGGATCATGGACACTCTACAAGCATTGGATCTGGCACACTCCGTTGCATGAAAGCGCAGGATCTTTGGATTGCCCAAGGGCGTGCGTCACCAGTATGCTAGGAAACGTGCATCCGTCGTCTGAACGCACCACGCAGAGGTCGGCGGGACCTAGAGTGGCCGCTCCGAACGGTGCAAAAACAAGCTGAAGGACACTATTTCCGCACGTTTGTGCTCTAGCTGCACGGTAGGGGTTTAGGGTACGCCTTTCGGCGCTTGCTGTCTATGG
>NW_024013656.1:0-662 GCF_000499745.2 Eimeria mitis | reverse complement strand
ACGCACAGGCAGGCCCCTGCTGTGTCTGCCCCGGGAGACGAGGGAGCGACCTCACCCCGAGCACAACACCCCAGCAGCAGAAACTTTTATAGATATAAATATATAAAAACAATTAAAATATAATTATATTAATTAATATTATTTTTTATTTTTTTATATAAACAGAAAAGGAAATAACTATACCGGGCCCGCACCGGCCATGCTGTTGCATATGTTGTTGCGGTGTATGCACAGCTCATCGCGGTGCGGTGAGTCCCTAGAAAGGAGTTTATATTTTTATAAAACTATAAAAAAATACAAATAATAAAAACCTTACAATAAATATAATATTTTATTCTTTATAGGGGGCTCAGCTCCTACTGGGGAGGCATGGAGGTCCCCTGCGGGCCCCACGCATGGCTCTGTATACAGCCTGGGGGTGTTTTTTGTTGTTATATTTTCTCTGTTTCATGTTTATAGTAAATATATATTTTATTTTTTTTCTTTTTAATTTATTTTTTTCTCTATTTCACAATAAAACAAATTGTAAGGAGACAGCAACCTGGAGCCCCGCGTCTCCCCCAGACTGTCCCCTTTATACTGTCTCCTGGAGACTGTCTCCAGGAGACAGTATGAAGGGGACTGTCTCCTCCACTGCACTGTTCCGCGGAGACTGTCTCCTC
>NW_024013655.1:0-662 GCF_000499745.2 Eimeria mitis | reverse complement strand
AGCAACCGAAATTCCAACCAACGACTTGTGATCAAAGCAGCAGCCAGCATAAAGCAGCAGCTTTTCCGCCGTCTCGGCCCAGCGGCAGCGCCGGGAGCGGCGTCAGGCGCCACTTCAGCTACGCACCAGCTGAGGACCTGGTCGGGCCGGCATCGCAGCAGTTTCGCTTTGTTGGCCCAGCCATTCCTCTTTTTCTGCCTTTTACTCGCTCATACTTCACGTTTCTGTTGCCTGCCAGCTTAATCAGCTGGTGGCGAGGCACCGTCGTGGTAGCGGGGCGGACGCCGCATCATGACTCACCGTTTGAGTCAGATGCGGCAGCCGACGCGCTGATTGCCTTCACCCTTCTCTTTCACTCGATATCGTTACCCATTGGGCCCCTTTTACCAGTTCCCCCCTCGTTTCATCACTGGGACGGGCATCGGTGAGGAGAACAGCAGCAACCGCAGCAGCGCCAGGAGCTGGCGCTCCAAGAGCCGCCCACCTACATGACAATCTGCCCATGAAAACGTGTGCCTTTTGCTGATAGGGGGGCAGATGTAGCATAAGTTAGCGCAGAGCTAGCGCAGAAGCCTTCCGAAGGCTTTGGCACGCTGCGTGTAAGCGCTTGCAAACGTTCTACAAGTTCGTTCAGAGGCAAAGCATGCAGCAAAGGAAGCTTC
>NW_024013653.1:0-662 GCF_000499745.2 Eimeria mitis | reverse complement strand
CTGCTGCTGCTGCTGCTGCTGCTGCGGCTGCAGCGGTTGCACGGGTCGCTGTCGCTGCTGCTGCTGATGGCTGCTGTTGATAGTGCGGATGCTGCAACTGCTCCTGTTCCTGCTGCTGCTGCTGCTGCTGCTGCTCCTGCTGCTGCTGCTGCTGCTGCTGCTGCTGTTGGTTGTACTAAACCCTGTAGTGTGTTGCGGTGCAACAGACAGACAGCAGAGAGGGAGGGGTTGCAGCCGAAGGCGAGGCCATGTGGCGGCTAAGAGAGCGAGAAAAGAGCAAAAATAAAGAAATAAAAAAGGTAAAATAAACAGAAAAGAGTTAAAATAAACTCTTTTCCATCAAAATAAACACAGAACGACAGTAAACGCAGCAGCACTCTGCGTCGGTTTGTGTTATGCGGGCGGCGCCGAAGGGGAGCTCATTGGGGGGGCTGTGGCGCGGTTTGACGGTTTTTTTGAAAGTGTATGAAGTATATTTTTCAAATATTTATTTATTTAAACGGAAAAATCACGAGAAGAACGACAACAAAAGTGCTGATGAGCCGCAGCCAGCTACCGGGGAGCAGGCGCCGCAGCAGCTTGTTTCAAGCTGCTGCAGCAGGAGAGAGCAGCAGATGCAGCAACAAAAAGACAAAATAAAACCCCAAATGCCGCAGTTTTTA
>NW_024013652.1:0-662 GCF_000499745.2 Eimeria mitis | reverse complement strand
CAGGCAATTTGCACATTTGCAGGGAGGGCGCTTTCATCCTAACATTCGGGACGCGTGCATGGTTTCCTTGCGAATTGATAGCCCCGTTTCAGGTGTTGTTAAAGCGATCAGCTTGCTCCTGCAGCTCCGATGGTCCTGCGCTTCAGCCATTCTTTTCGGCAGTTGCAGAATGTGTTCGTTGAAGTGATTTGCTAGTAGACTTTGCTCAGTACGTCGGTTTTGTACTGAACTGTAGGCACGGGATTCGAAGGACGAGCTGGCCCTCAAAAGACGTCCAGCTGACGTCTTTTAAGGGGCTTGTGCTGGCCTATATTTGTATCGTTGATACATGAATTTCCACTTGGATTTTGGAGAATTTGCTGTCCGAGGCCTGGTTGGTTTTGAGCACCTCTTTAGGCTACATTATCAGTTCGTCCGTGGACTCTTTGTGGAGTATCTAGCGACGCTGACTTTCCTTGTTTGCATCACGCGGTTGCACGCAGGAACGTTCAGCCTCTACGCATGATGATCGAGCTATGTCTGTCAGTTGACGTCGCGATTAGTCAGTTCATGCTTTTCGTTTGCATCTTTCTCCAATGTTGCGTCTTAATGGGGCTGCAAGAGGATATTTAGCCTCGAAGGAGCTCGACGTGCAGGAGCGCTCGTGATGGCGCCTGATCCTT
>NW_024013649.1:0-662 GCF_000499745.2 Eimeria mitis | reverse complement strand
TTTAGGGTTTACCTGCCAATGTACCGAGGTAACAAGAAGATATCGTGTATAAAGCTCAACAAATTCTTTTCTTTTTTTTCTTTATCTACGCAACTATTTCCTATTGTTTATTAGGGTTTACGAGGGTTTAGGGTTTACGAGGGTTTAGGGTTTACCTGCCAATGTACCGAGGTAACAAGAAGATATCGTGTATAAAGCTCAACAAATTCTTTTTTATTTTTTAAAGATAAAACTGTCTCTTCTCCTTTTTCTTTTAATAAAATTTTTTTTTTTTTTCCGTTTGCTGTCTCCGCGTCGATACAAAATGTCATTCCCTCAAATGCAGCCTGAAATACAAACCCTAAACCCTAAACCCTAAACCCTAAACCCTAAACCCTAAACCCTAAACGATAAACGCTGAACGCTAAGATCTAAACCCTAAAGCCTAAACCCTAAACCCTAAACCCTAAACAATAATAAACACTAATAAACACTAATAAACAGTAATAAACACTAAACCCTAGTAAACCCTAAACCCCAAACCCTAATAAACACTAATAAACACTATTAAACACTAATAAACAATAAACCCTAATACGCACTAATAAAAACTAATAAACCCTAAACCCTAAACCCTAAACCCTAAACCCTAAACCCTTGGCCATACATTGAAGGTCTCCTCG
>NW_024013647.1:0-662 GCF_000499745.2 Eimeria mitis | reverse complement strand
GTCATGGCGATATTCAATTTGGGCTGTGCATTTCTGCAGTGGTTGTATTAGTGGGTTTGTTATAGAGTCATTGATTCAGATATGGGAATAATATGCTTGGAAGCCGTTGTGGCTGTTTTGGTGAAGCTAGTAGGTTTGTACTAGGTAGAAAACGCATGTGAGTAGCTGGCCAGCCGCAGTCTGGACCTGAGGTTAAGATCAGAAATTTTATACAGCGTCTGGAAGGTACGGTACAAGCAAATAGAATACTGAATATGCTTCAAGTCTTCCAAAAGAAACAGGGGATAATTTTCGAGCAGCATCGGCCACTGGCTGTTTTGTCGAATAGTGATGTACTGCGCCACATGGAGAGCACTATTATTGGCGTTGCTAGATTGAGCCGCAGGCACAATTAACTGCCTACTCAGCGTAGGGGATCGCAGAGCCTGTCTTCCGTTCTTGTAGGACTAAGGTGTGCGAGGAAGGGGTTCCTTGACCGAAACATTATCTGGTGTATCACGTCTTGCAACGTATCGACTGCTACACCAGTTTGCTATTTATGCGCGGTTCCGTAGGCTTTCGCCTAGACGTAGAGTAGCCGACGAAAGGAATATAATGGCATCACGTTTTATTTAGATCCATGATTACTGAGTGCCGGGGAGTTGGAAATAGTGCCTGAGGGA
>NW_024013646.1:0-32474 GCF_000499745.2 Eimeria mitis | reverse complement strand
CTTCTATGGAAAGCGTCTGGAACGCAGAGTAGAAAATGCCCCGACACGTCGTCTCTGCAGCCTTTGCACCCACCGCGTGTCAATCAGATGCGCAATGCACGGGCGCAAAAGTTGGTGATGGATGTCAACATATAAACGTATAAACGTACCGGCTATCAACGCAGACCAACCTCCCTCTCTAATGAACACCATGTGTGAATAGATTCCGACTCGTGCGCTCCACCGGCGAAGACACAGACAGACGGCTGTAGCCAGCCGCGAAAATCCGTTTTCTCTCTTGCCGCCATTCGAAGGTAGCATGCTCTGCTAGCTGTTCGCAGCCAGCATTCAACCGTCACACACCAGTACACCTTATACTATAAGCGTCCTCCGGGCTCCCTGCAACTACACACGAAACAGCTGCGCGTTTGTAAAAGCCCTTCTCACAGCATCCACCCCACACATGCCCCTCTAGAACCAATGGCAACAGATAAGCACTGCTGAGCCGTGTGCACCATCCTGCAAACCGAGGCAGGATCATCGAAGCCCACACCGATCACCCTAGAAACAGTATGAAAATGTACAACAGAAAGCACCACGACAGGAACAAACCAGTGCGGCACACCATCGAGCTCCTTCCCCCTAAAAACAAAAAAAAGTTCCACTCTTCTCAGATGCCTCTGCCATCACGCGATTGGTGATTTCAACCAAGGTAACGCCTGTCCACGCAAAACGATTTGAGTCTTGGATGTATCTTCAGGAAAAGGACCACCAAAAATTTCACGCCCGCATCAGTGCAAGCAGTATTCACGGCATCACAGCTGGGACAGCCTAATGCTGCCTTCATCGTCAGTATATGGTGTGGGGTGAACTGCAGCAAGCAAATTCCCGGAACCCACACAAAGTAACCCTCCCGACAAAGCCTGCTTGGATCTCAAACGTGACTGCTCAGTGCGAAACTGCACCCACAAGCACGTTTCCAGGCTGCAGCCTATCCGCTCCTAACCAAATTGCTAACCTGCAGGAAGTGTGGGAAAACATTCTCAGTCCACTGGATCTTGGTAAAGAAACCCGCTTGACAACATGTTCGCGTCCTGGATCCAGCCCGTGACGCACCCCTGCCGCAACGCTTGACAAGGGCGTTCACGTCCGTCAATACCTTAGAACGAAAACAAACGCTGATGCCATCCACTCTGCCTGCACACTGTTCGTAAGCAGTCGCAGGACGTACAGTCCCCTGTGTATGGCGTGAATGCAACACCTGGGAACCCACATGTTCCTCAGCAGACTGCCAAACGAAACATTCGGGTTGCAAAGCATGGGCTCGCCGCCTGGCAGGTGTCCCCCAGAAAAATTTCGCACAAACCGTCAACGCTGCCTTATCAGCTACACCTGCAGAATGAAGAAATCTCGCGTCAAGTGATGTCGATCCACACGTCAGAAACTCACATCCTGGGAAAGAGCCAAGGCACGTCCACTTCTATGGAAAGCATCTGGCACGCGGAGTAGAAAATGCCCGACACGTTGTCTCTGCAGCCTTAGCACCCACCGCGTGTCAATCAGATGCGCAATGCACGGGCGCAAACCTAGGTCAAGCATATGAACTCATAAACGCACCGACTATCAACGCAAACCAACCTCCCGCTCTAATGAACGCCACATATGAATCGACTCCGAATTGCGCTCCCCAGCTTACGCAATTACAGCCATAAGCACAACACGTCCTGGATCCAGCCCATCCGCTTCCAACCAAACAGNCTTCCAACCAAACAGCTAAGCTACAGGAACTGTGGGAAAACATTCTCAGTCCGCTGGGTCTTGGCAGCGGGACCCGTTTGACGCCATCTTCGCGTCCTGGATCCAGCCCGTGGCGCATCCCTGCCGCAACGTTGGGCAAGGACGTTCACGTCCCTCTTCACCTTAGCACGATATCAAACACTAATACCAACCGCTCTGCCTGCGCACCGTTTGTAAGCAATCGCAGGGCGTACAGTCCCGTATGTATGGCGTCTGTGCAACACGCCGGAACCTGAGCGTCCCTCCCTCCACGCAAATTGGCACGCGTGTTTTGCAAAGCATGAGAACGCTGCCTAAAGGGATGCCACTGCAGGGTGACGTATTCTTGCATCAGAATGGATCAGTCAATACTTCAGAAACTCACCTCCTGGCAATGCGCCAGCGCACCTACAATTCGACGGAAAGTCGAAAGACACACGCAGAGTACAAAATGCAAGCGGGCAGCGTCTTTGTAACATTTCCATCTGCCCCGTAGAAGCCAGCTGGACACCACACAGGCGCAGAAGTAGGTCATGTACGCATCAACACGTAAACTTACCGACTATCCAGGCAAAACACCCTCCTGTGCTAATGATCAGCGCCTGCAAAGCGACTCCCAAATGTGCGCTCCACCGGCGAAGACGTAGGCACAGTGATGTTGGCAGCACGCCAATCACCATTTTTTCTTTTGACTGGCTTCGGAGTCAGCATCTTGTGTCAGTTGTATCGCAGCCAGCGGCCAGCCGCCAAGGACACATACACCCACACTCACACCCCCCCCACACACACACCCACACGCGCACGCAGACCTGCACACACCCCCAGCCACACCTACACCAACCCAACATCCCCCCACTCAACCACATCCGCCTAACCGCATACACCCCTGCGCACGGTACATTACAAGCCTGTTTCGTGCTCCTTGCAACTCGAGACGAGACAGCTGCGCGCTCAAAGAGGCCCCACACAGAGTTTCCTTGCGGGAGCATGTCTTAATGCCAAATGCCTCAGACATTAGAAATTAATTCTGAGCCACCACATGGTGGCTGTGTTCAAATGCTCATGCGTTCGCCTACCATCACCCGCTCTGCAAGTCCTTCCGCTCTTTTTGTTTCATGTTAGGCACAGCAGGTATCTTGAACGTCGGTGTTAATTACGATATTGCATTCATCAACACAACGCGCCTATAATCACGCTTTCTGGTCACAAGCAAGATAATAACCTGCAGGCACTTCAAAAAAAAGGTGAGATCTTGTCCTACCACTTGATGCACTGCATGTGACTTGACCGACTCAAGCCTCCTGGAACCGCAAAAAGGATGCTATTGAACCGCTTTACTGAGAAAGCTGACACATCGTAAAAATAAGCAGCAAGCTTTTCATCAGTGTTTCATGTGACTACTATGCATACGAACGGAAACCTCGACGTTTCTGAGTTCCCAGTACACTACCAGCAAGAGCAGTCGGCTTCTTCATTTAGACTGGTTGTATGGGGAGGATGCCCCAATCTATTTCCCACCAACCTATTGCCGCCGCCTGTTCACTCCATATGCAGTTCCATATTATCCCATACTTGCACGAAGTCACGTCCCGCGTCCTCAACTTCACGCACTTCCTGCTCACGATAGCTGCCACAGTGTCGTCGAGAAGAAACGTTCAGCATGCGCAGTGTTAACAATGCCCGCGCTGGTTCCCACCGAAAATGTTGCATCCTGTCAGCAGAGGTGCCGAACACCTGCATTAAGGTGCCCTCAGCGTCAAACAAGACACATACCGACTAGTTACAGACAAAGCAAGTCTCAGTGTTAATTTTAAGCACCACCAGAAGGGCTCTAATGGCCATGCTCCTGAACGTACAATCAAGACAAAATGCTGTTGAAGCGTGTCTATCTCCCTTGTTAGAAGGGCACAAAATGGTGCGCTCCTGAGCATAAAGCCCGAAAACAGGTGTTGATAGGGCGCATCTAGCTACCCATGCTCTTCTTAAGGCATTGAGACTCAGTCCCTGACTTTGCACACCGCCTACATTCAGATGCCCAGCGTCTGCAGTGTGCCCAAGTAAACGTCAAGTACCACACGTACCAACTATTCACACACACAAATATCTCAGTATAAATTTGCAGATCCAATACCGCTACGTTAGAGCTGATGACCCAGAACGAATTTTAGTGCCAGCGCGTTTAGAGCCCCGTGCTCCTTCGAAGCCATTTGGGGGCAGTTCCTGACTTCGCATGCTGCCTGCACCCTCCAGGTGCCCAGCACCCACCTGAAGACCCGACACAGATCAAGCAACACACGCACCACCTATCGAGAAACAAAGAAAGTCCAAGATCTGAATTGCAGCTCCACGTAGACGATCCCCCCCAAACCGCCCCTGACCCCATGGACCAAACGAAATGTTGTGGGCTGAACGTCTGGAGCCGCCGTCTTCATAATGCATTATGAGTCAGCTGCTGTGTTTGCATACTGCCTGCATCATCCAGGTGTCCAAGGCTTGAGTGAAAACTTGACCCACGTCAGGAAGCACACATAGCCACTGCCCCCACACAAAGGACGTTTCATTCCTGATTCGCGGCTCAAGAAAGAGGCCTCGAGAAGGCTACTCTCCCTGACCCAGACGCAACGCTATTACCATCCGACATATCGCGGTGGACCCTGATGAAAAATACGGCAAGCAGAAACCTCACTTCCCGTCACGCATCATTAGTTTTTGGGCACCTAGTCAGGAATCCGTAAGCGTCACACGACACACGTATCGAGCATCCACAAAAAATATTCCCTAAGGCATGTATGCAACCCTCGCAAAAGGCCTCATAAATTGTGATCCCTTTCCGAAAGCTTAGAAACTCCACTAGTTACAACGCCTCTAGCACCTCAGCTTTTCTGGATGCTCTGGGAGTCAGTTCCTGCATTTGCAGCCCGACGGAACTATCCAGCAGCCCAACGCGTGCGTAGAAAAAAAATACCGTTCAAACAGCAGACTTACCGACTAACCACGCAGAGCACGTCATAATGCTATGTTGCTGCTCCAGAAGGACTCCGGGAACTGCCCTTGTGGGCCAGCGACACGCACGCAGCTGTAGAAGCCCTTCCAATGCCCGGGGCTCCTGTGAGCGCCTTGTAAGCAAGTATTTTGTACTTTCGCCTGTACATTACTAGCTTAACCACGTGGCCCACGATAAGCTCTTTCGCAGAACGTTATAAAAATACATGAAAAAACGTCTGTGCTCGGACAAGTTGCACCACTGTTAAGAGTGCATTCCTCGCACTACCAGGAATAAGCCCATGCAGCTGATCCATGAGCAATGTCTGTCTTGTCTTTTATAAGATCTTAACGAACAAGACACTCTCCCAGTAGAAACGTGCAACGGCAAAATCCACGACATGCACTAACCAGCTCTGCACGAACAGATTTCGCCATGGACGTACGTCTCCACATCTAGCTACCAACCAAAGCGCCGCAAGGCCATTTTCAAGGCGCTTTCAGTATACCCAGTGCTCACGCGCCGGTTCCTTAAGCGTGCAGTCATTAACACAAGTTTTGCAGGAGCAGCAGGTTGCACCGATAGCATCGAGGTACCCAATACAACTGTGGAGACGCATTCTACGCCAAGCAACACACACGCCGTTTCCTTACACAAGACGGCAACCAACGTTAGAGGTGCAACATGTACCATCCAGTTATACGCTTCTAAGGGGTTGAGGTGCACGCAGAAACAGAACTCTCCGGTTCTGATCGGCACAACATCAACTGTCCCAAACGCATTAACCATTATTGGCTGAGCAGCTGCTGTCTTCAGCATGTCTTATTTATCGCAGGGTTCTCACTCTCTGCAGTGCATACGCAATCCCATGGCCAAAACATCTGGACAAGATACGGCGGTTGGCCAGCAACATGCGCTCAAACCATCACTATGCCGATCGTTCCACAGCCGTCACCAACAGCCCTGTAGCTTCAAGCCTTTGCCGATCTTCTCCGGGGATGTGCGGAAATTATAAAGGACATTACAGTGGGACAGTTATAAGGCAATGCAGGAGCTACTTATTAACTACCGATGCTCCATCCACTACAGAGCAGCATCGCGTTGCTGGGTGGCTTCGGCAAGGCAAATTTCTTATAGCTTTAGCATCTCCGCCGACGGATGCAAACACCATGCAATGCTAAGTTGCAACCTATAGAATCCAGGCACTTGAAAAGTTGTCAGCTACCAGAATCTGTCAGCTACCAGAAGCCTCCAGCTACCAAAAGCCATCAGCTACCTGACTCTGTCGCCTACGGTCAAAGCAGAGCCTTTGCTAACATCAACTCAGCTGCTCACCTGTTGACACCACATTTGGTGGAGGTAATTTGCTTTGCCGAGTGTGAGACCCCAATGGAATGTGGATCCACTTACGACGAAACACCTATAAAGAGTAGTGTGCATATAAACTGTCGGTTCCAACTAAATCCCTCATGCTGCTTGGCCAACACCCAACTGCTGCGTGAAGCCAGGGGTAGACGTTAAAAGCACAACAAGTATAATCAAGGGCAAACCACAAGATTGGAACGACAGAGAGCGGCTATGTCCAGCCGAACTAACCGACTATGAATGCTCCACGTGCCTCCGAGGAACGACGGCCCATTGTTTTGTGGCTACGGGCGTAGGGGGTAGCCACCAACGTTTTTGTTAGCTTCCATCGCATACCTGTATGGATAAGAACTGCACTGTGCAGGCAGGGCATCTGTAGCAGAAAGCCTAAGAGCCTACAGCCTGGCGTTGGAAACGGTGTCACTGATCGCAGGCACGTTCCACATCCAGATTTAGCATATATATTGTAGTCTACTCGAAGACAAAGGCGAAACCTTTTGTTCATCCAACGATCAGCCTGCTGCTACTTTAGACCTAGACTTAACTACAACCTACCCTGCGTTGGGCAACGGCAGAAACAGAGGGAGAGATCCTCACTCATGTTTGTGGCCGTTCAAAGCAGTACAGCGCGAAAAAGACACAGCGATGAAATAAAGAGAGGCTAATGCATTCTGCTATATGCAGGAAAAAATCCGGCGGGTTAAGTGCGTGAAAACACAGTCTCGTTGTTGCAGGCTTCGTACTGTCTGAATACAATGCAAGTGTCCGAAAATTGGGGCGCTTGATGCACTGTAGCCGACATCTCTGGGAAAATCGGAAATTGCCCTTAAAAATACGCTACACCACAAGCGTGTAATAGCTCGTGGATGCAAGCGAAATACACCATTCACCATGGCAATAAATACGTTGTCGTTTGTATAGCCCAACAGTGTCTCAGGGCGATTCTTACTTCTCAGAGCAGCCGTTGGATTACGCTACTGGCTAACTGCACACCAAGAGCCCTACCTCCCTCAGGCAAACTAGTTAGAACGTCCAAGGGAAGTATGGAGAGATTTATTCGAGTGATTGGCCAGACTGAATGGTGTACACTGCATTCTGTCTCCCCCTGACTCAAGCTTCCACCGCGAAATGCCCATGCCGAAGTCACAATGCACTTCTGAGCAAATGTTGCGTGAACTTCCGCACTATAGGCGCACCTTATAGCTAGTGGATGCTAGCGGCTGGCATTGAAAGAAACAGCAACCCAAAATCCGCAATGAGCCACCTAACATTCGAGAACACTTTTGTAGACACCTTTATAGACAGCTACCTTGACGTACACCGCCAAAGCAAGTTTCCTCTTCTGCAATCAAATCCATTTGCACTCATAAGAATCGAGGAACAAAAGGAAGTGAGGGGCAATGTGCAATGAAATTGCCACGTAGCCCACTGTAGGGGGGAAGGCGTCTCCCCAGCATCATCAAGGCGTGGCATCACATATTTTGATCGGAACAAACGGCACATAATTGGTCGCTGAAGCGCTGGCAGATACTGAAACCAATTAGTGGACGACAAAACCTGCAATTAATGTTAGAAGCAACCCCGTGAGCGTTCAGGAATGCGTTTGCGGTCATAATAAACGTGCTGAATGTCGTGAGAGACGGCAAATAGGTGCATGCTACTGTTCGGTCGTTGCGGATGTATGGTCTAACTGACAGACATCAGAGTCGCTGCTACCAGCCTCATCGGAAATTTCGGCTTTTATTATACAGAAGGACGGCCACTTCCCGAGTTTAGCAGGCTGCAGAAAGGATAAGCTAGCAGTTTCCTATCAGCACCACATATACAAGTTACGTCAAATGTTGGTAATCCCGCAGAGCATAAGTATGCTGCAGAATATAGCTACGTATACCGTATGCTACAAATAAACGAATATATATTTCCTTTGGCGTCGAGAAATCAATGCAGTTTCGACGCTATTTATCCTAGAATTAAGTGCTAGAACTTTACTTCATAGACAGCAAGTTACCGTCATATGCATCCCATAGGGGCATACGAGCTTTACGCCAGCGGGAATGCTAACTCATCTACTCGTGCCAAAATGTAGCTTCAGGTGAGGCTGGGTGCCTCACAGTGTTCCACCTAACCGCTACTTCTATATATATATATATATATATATATATATATATATATATATATATATATATACATACATACATATATATAATGTATAGTGGAAGTGTCTTAAAAAGCTGTGCAGACAAGGCTCAGCATTAGTTGAGCAACGCAAAAGGCTTACTCAAGATGTGCTCCTGTACTCGACTCGCACAACAGTACGTACATGCCTGGCGTACTGCACCAAAATTTCCACTGTATCTGAAAAGGATACATAGGTTTATATGTCCACTAGCAATCTGCTCAAGTAGGCCTTAACTGCTCTATTAACTATAACGGTAGCGCTTAAGGCAATTAAATATTTAAGTGAGTGTGTCACCCACTGCTCCAAAGCACATTCCTGCAAAACGCTTGTGCAGCACTGAAACAACTGCGCCTGGTCGTTTCGCTTCTTTACCGGCCCAGATTCACTCCCTTCGCGGATTTCCGCAAAGACGCTGGACTGCCTTAACAGAATAACACTGGCAACCATACAGGTATGTTTAAAGACTATTGCCGCTACAAAACCTGCACATACACTCAGCAACAAGCGCAAGCGAAGCAAAACTAAAACTGAATTCCTTCAAATATGCGTCGGCTGTACTAACTCCCTGCGGAAGAGACAACACACACTTTATGAGCCATCGATTCATCATAAGTTATATAAGTCACGGCATATGGAAGCATGGAGGGTTATGGCCCGGATGTTTACCCGTACGCTGAAAAGCACAAGAAAGGAGTAATGCGCACGAGCATGCGACCAGCAGATCTTCAGCCGTTGTGATTGCCTTCGCTGAAAACTGCAGGAGGCAGCCCACGCCAGTTGATTGGTACTGTGTGTAGCTAGCGTTTGCAAACTCCCTGAGAAGCGTGTGCATTGGACTTGTGAGTGGGATATTCGTTGGAAGAAAACAACGATGGTTGTTTATGGCTCCGCAATACTAATACACTGGGAGGAAAAAGAGGAGATGCAGCCCATGGCCGTGCCTAATTTATCGCTACTGCGTTGTACACAGAGCTGGCAAGCATTTGCAAAGCTTGCAAGCTGTTGTTTACTTGCACGCCACCCCTTTGGTGTGGCATGCGACCAGCGTTACACACAGTCTTTCAGCTCTCGAAAGGCCGGGGAAAAGTCATCCAGTCGAAGAACGTTCAAGCTTTTTGGTAGTGTGGTTCGCAATCTGCACGTATCAACCATTGAAAGGACCCTCTTAGCGGTGTGGCCTGCGCAGGCACTTCGAGCATCTCAATGGAAACTCGGATAGTATGTCTCAGATTCAGGTTAGGTAAACGCGTTGCTACGTGTAAACACCGTTTTACGCGGCGTTAAATCATTCAGAGCACGGTTCGGCTCACAGCCTGAAAAACATTTTAACAATACGCTTTCTACCTCACATAAATCAGGAACTGCAGCACATTTTAGTTTATATGCACTATACTAGGCACAGGAGAGAAGGGCCTCCATGTCCAAATGGGGATACTTCTGCACCAGCATTTTGCAGAATGTGAGTTGCATATGGCTCCAAAAAACCCTCATTTCTGCGGAGTTTTTCGGAGACAAATACACGCCAATTATTCTACACAGTGCAGGTGCACATATCTCCCATTTTTCTCGACGCGTACGTTTCTAAATGGTTCCTGCGAAAAAGTGCACTCACGGACTGTACATCATTCTGTGCATATCGAAGGCAGCTATATATGTCCAAAGAAAGGTGGATCCAACATTCCAGAAGTCACGAGCTTCTGAAATTTAAATATTGGCAATTGCGTGGGTGACACGAAGCTAACGACACTCCTGCACGGCGCACTACCTGCCGCGGAACCCCCATGAGAACCCCACGGGGTGAACGAATGCGCTAGGGCCATAAGGCGATTGTTAGGCTGTCATCCCTTGCCTCGGATATTGAGAACACTTACTCTCACAAGTTATCCCGTAAAGTATCCCACCTCTCGATAACAGCAGCGGCGTTGCTAAGCGCTGCTGCACAGATGACGGGCACACAGAAATATTAGGTTAGGCGAACGGTTCCTGGACAAAGTGCTTAGTCGTAATGCCCGACGTCGGATGCAGCATTCTCAAGCACTCCGCATACCCTGCGTCGGAGTGTTTTAGTCACAATCTACCATTAAACGTCTTTGGCACCCTCTCCGTTGCGGAGACGTGATCAGAAGCCAGAATACCTTTCCAGCGTGTCGGCAGCTTAAGCTTGTGCAAGCGAGTTGCGGTGCTCCTAGAGCTGGCGTAGCCTTTCTGTTCCACGAAACGCACAAGCTACATGCGCATTAAGCACTTTCTCGAATGTCCTCCCTTACTAGGGGTGTTATGGGTATGCGACCCTCATTGTGGTTCGTAGACACAAATCAAATTGTCGCTAACGGAAAGGTATCAGTTGCTTAGCGAAAGTCTACAGAAGAAAATATAAGTAAGTATAATCCAGTCGAGCATTCAGTCCCCGCTATATAAAGATCGTTTGGATTTACGCCTGCTTCTGCTCAACGCTACAGTCCGAGAAGATCTGCAGCCGGCAACACTGATTTCGACGGGAGTTGCGGGCAACACTCCAGGCAGTAGCTTCACTCCAGATGATGCCTGCTTCAGGCGCACGGTCTGGAGCAAATGCAACAGGGGTCAGTCGATTCTGTGACAAGCCGATTCAGGACATGCGGAGCTACCTATGGGCTAAATGGCACAAAAACCTCCAGAGGGTTCATCAATGTCAAGAGAAATAACTCTAACAAAGCTTCTAGGCTGAGAGTACGGCAGAAGCGTACAGGTCTTTTTGTTGCCAGTGAAGCGTACCCGCTGAAGGCACGAAGAATATTTGTAACGGAGCTTATGTTGAATAAGCGTAACAGTGAGAGGAGTTGTTTTAGAGACATCATGCCGGCCGGGCTATGTGCTTTCACAGGTAGGCCAAGCCGAGTTCGTTGCCGGGAATGACATAAGGCAGTGGAGCATTCTGCGTGCCTGTGGAAGGGGAGATGCAACATGTGGGCCGAGCCAATTCGGACGACACTTTGACGAAAAACAATGATATGGGGAGTATCAAGCCGTGCAGATTGCTGGGTAACAAAACCCATATATTAGGGAGCGTTGGCATTTTCCGCTAATGCAAATCACCCACAACCTGGGAGAAAAGATAACGTTGTGGATCCATACATACACGTCACGGCTTAGACGGATGTGGCCTCCAAAATGTATTAGCGCAAACTATCAATGAAAAATGCAGTACACATCCATATTACTTGGCAGTGCCGGAGCTGTTTTCGAAAAAGCATTCCTGATGAAATGTTCCCTATCCGCGAAAGGAAACGTCCGTATAACTGTACCAAGCATGATTGTGAGTGTTATTTGTGCGCAATGAATGCCATTCGCCTAGAAGAGCATTAAATGCGGCGATTCCCCGGACAGGGCTTTCTCTATCGGTTCATGCAGATCAGCGCCTACATGCCTAAAGCACTGTTTAGTTTGTTTCACTCTTGGCAGAGCACGTCGCAATTACATAGCGCCTACGGAAACTGAGTTGACCATCGAAAGTATGAAAGGGCCTAGATGACGCACAAACTACGGGATCAGCTCAGTTTGTCTCCTTTTGGTGCCATGTATGAACATATACTAGCAAGAACCACCATCAGGAAGCTAGAGCGTTCTCGAAAGGAGCACCTACGCAAAGCGTCCTCTATGCTTCCGCGGATCCCTGAGTATAGAGTGTTGCGGTTTGGCAGTTGTCTGGCATTCGCACAACGAACAATAGCATGCTTTAATTATTTGCATGACATATCAACCAGTCTACGGAAGCCAGACCGCGCACACATCAGATCCCGCTCAAGGTAAGAAAGCGTCAGTCTTGCAATGTTGATCTTGCAGACCGGCATTTCAGTGCAAAGTATGCAAGCTAGTGTCAAAGGCAGCTCTCATTGAGGAAGACGTGCAAGTGAGCCGCAGTTTTACAAGAAAGCACTTTTCGCTTACTGCTCACGGGCGCTTTATCGCTAGCTTCAAAGAAAGCAGAGATAATGCTTACCCGAAATGTAAGTCCCGCCCCCCGCAGAAGTACACTGCAGTTTGCTTGCTAACTAACTGGCGGCCAAAACCAAAAGGTCAGCCGTGCTAGCTTTCTGAAAAAGAAAAAAAACAATCGGTCCGTACGGGCTGCGACAGTTTACTTCAGGTGTAGAAATGTGACTAACATTCGATGATCCACCGCTGGTCATGTACTGTACACGCACGCCATAATAACACATACACCGGCAGCCCCTACCGCTCATATTGAGTGAGTCTTTTGTCATACAACTCTCCCCTGATGGCCGGTTCGTTTGCAATTGCATGGTGCGTGTGTCTAAAGCTTCATGTTGCCAACAGGGATCTGATCCACGGGGCGAAGACGATTAAGCAAAAGCTCATTCCGGATACACCACAGTGCATTGTGGGATCAGTAAATGACGGCTTTCCTCATGTTGTACAAACTGCTTGACCAGCACCATCAACAATATGGTGATTGTAAAACGCAGCATATGGCCCAGTTTGTACCGTACTTCCTGCAAGTCAGTTGTTCTCCTCTAGCATGCAAGTGATCGCCGACGTTCGGCAAGGCGAGTGTAGTTGGCCTTCCTGTGGATTCTTCGCATCCACCGGTAACCTCCAGCTCTTCTGCACTGCCCCAGCATCGCGACACAACGCAGGTATAGACTTGTATGCTTCGAATGCCGCCTTGAGACGAATATACAACCGCTTGCAACGTCGTCCACTTCAGTCTTCCAATATCTCAACATATGCCTAATGCATATAGCAACCTACCAAAAGATTCACTGCTGTATTCTGTAAGGGTCTGTCACGGGTGAGTTTTGTCACGGCCTCTACATCAGAGCACGCACGTTCTGGAGTCCGGAAGAAACTATAGTCTACAGGTCTTATTTACAGGACTATCTGATGAAACAAGAAAGGTATGGCACTGCAGCGCGTGCGCTGCCACAGAAAATTGCAGAACGAGAAGAAAAGTTCCGGATGAGGAATTCACCCGACCGCTATGATGAGGAATGCTTCGACCGTTTTGATTATTTTGTATAAGTCTATATTTCCAATGAAAATTGTCGACAGAAAAAGGCATTTTGGTATGCGTTGCCAGTAAACTCAGACGGCATTAAGGACACACTTCTTCGCGCAATGCAGAATCCACCACTGCTATTCCGCCCCGACTCGTTTGACAAGACGCACCATGGTCAACAAGGACTCCAGAGGTAAAAGCTTCGCAACGCTCGCTCTCAACGTCAACCGTAAAGAAAGTAAACACGCCAAAATCACAAATCTCGTACCTCCTCCTCCGTGCTGCACGTGCTGCAGATTTGTTTTTCGTTTACGCAGTTGTGCTTAACAGGGATACTGGATAAACAACAAGACTCCCTTTTTGTTTGCATTTTGCAGACTGTTTAGAGTGCTGCGGCAGCGTTGGCGTGACGTCTCACGAACAATTCAAGGAAACACTGGAGCAGCATTGCTCGACTGCGTACAGATGGTCCTCACCTCCGCCACCCAGGTACCAGCCCTTTCTCTATACATCGGGATAAGCTGGTGTTTGCTGAATCTGGCCCACTACGCGCCCAGCCAACCCGGTGACCAGTGAAGCAGATGCACATAAGTTTGCAGCTTGCACTTCAGCGATATTTGGAAGTCACAGCAACATTTCCCGAATGCAGGTGCCCACGCAACATGACAGCAGCAATGTACGTCTCTGATATTTAGCCCAAACCGCGAATTTGTGCTCTTCTCAGGAGGCGCAAACATGATCTAACAAGCAGACGCTGTTGCTGAAGAACTGTGCCCCTATAGGTAGGCCGAACAATGTACAGGTTTGCCTAGCTTTCCTTGGAGAGCCTCTTGAGCGCACAGATCCAGGCGTTGTGGATCTTCCAAATACCCAGCAGTTATTATTCCTAGTACTCCATGCGGCTGCTCCAGCTCACTCCCTGAATATTAGAACCCGATCCTAACTGCAACTCTTCCTCAATCGCAGCCGGCCACAAAATTGGTCATAGAATGCTGATAGAATGCGCGCAACACAAATTAACACCTGGCGTAAAGCTTTCATGATTTAAGATGACTGTAAATGCACGAAGCACCGTTCCCAAGTTTATAAAACTAAGCCGTAAGCAGTGATACAATTAACATTTCTCTTCTTGCACGTTGAATCGAGCATCTCCACTACTGAAACTAGCTAATGTGTACAGCGTCAGTCGCACGTCCTGCAGGCGGAATTCAACTCAGCCTCATTACTCCCTGTAGGTCTTGTGACACAGTCACCCAACATATCTTCGTAATTATCTTAAACGGCCACTAAGTTACTGGGTGAACAAATATTGAAGCGATAAGGGGATTGTGACTCACGAGCTGCGATGAGAAATATGAGTCATCGAAGGGATAGTCCTGACTATTAATCTTTTCGGCCAGTAGGCGCGATTGTACCCTATAGAGGTCGCATTAATTTCAGCAAGCAACTCACAAGCTAAGCATTAAAGCATTAGTTCTATATTCTGAGCAGCCGATCCGCTAGATTTTTCGTAGCTCAAGATCGTAGGAGTACAGCTGACAAAGTTCAACGAAGAACTTAGGGAGTGCTAAAGGATGCAGTCTGCGTACCAGCTGCAGGATACCGGGAAAGATCTTATCCTGTGCATGACGCCCACACCGCAAGGGTAACACAAAGCGATAGGATGTTTATTGAACCCGAAATAACGTGAGTTCAATGTTTTTCTTATGGCGATTTGCGCACATCACAGTGGTCCGATTGTGATAATAGATGAAACGCACGAGCTAGCGGCCCAGATTGACGCATCTGGTGACCTGGACAAATCTGCCCGAAAACGCTTGCGGATGACTGGTCTGTCGGCGGCGGAGGAGCTACCAAGCTGCAGGCAATTTCCTTTCGGAATCGCAGACACGATGGTGAACACTAAAGGACGTTGCGTGAAGCATCGTATTTCCAGCGTACTAGTGTTCAGACGTTGCCAAACGTCAAGCGCCTAGCAAAATTTACTGGCAATTGCACCTGGTGAGGCGGGAAGGGCGAATGCCTCAGGACTGGTATGCGCGGTGTGCAATGCTATTATATACTTCCTGCATGGCATTACGTCCGCAGCTTCCAAATGTATTCGTCGTATCCATCAGCGAAAAAGTTATAGGCGTAGGCTGAAGACGTTTTCTACCTGCGGCATTTGGGGTGGCACGTACGCAAGTGGGTACGTGTGCCTGCCTGCCTGAGATGCAGACAGCTCTTCCTAGTTCACAGGTCCTGTTTCATACTTCCTGTATCGACAACAACTCATAGACTGCAGCCAGGTTTATGAATGGATAAGGCGGGATAAGCATATATTTGGTGGGTTCACTGAACAAACCACATGAGCGAACAACACGTAGTTCGTGTTACGCTTGCTTGGTTTTTCTCTCGGCCGTCTACTGTAACCGTGCCGGAGATTCCCAGAGCCACGCAAGGGACTACAGTGACTCTCAGACCTCCTAAATCTCTGGCTAAGCATGCTTGTAGATTGCGGACAGAGCGCAAAAGGGTGTGAAGCTCACTTCCTGCAGATTGGCATACAAGCGAAGCAAGAAAAGCAGGAACTTTCAGTGCTTTCACTGGTTGATCGTGTTGCGCTTTTGCAACAAAGCCGTTCGCTGCTTCCCGCATTTCATCTGGCGATACGACCCACACACTGGAAGTTGGAGAATGGCATCAAAGTGATGTTTGGTAATTCTCGATAGCTAGTGATATCGATGCCAGTAAGAATGCACAACGAAAATTCCTGATGTGATCTGCCGAACCAATGTAGACTTCGGGTAATTTATTTCTAAAGGGTTATTTTCCGTCTCTAAGATGATTTTGTTACTTCCACAAAATCTTACTTTCTGCGCAAACGAAAATCCGAGGAAACTACGGTGAGACCAAAATCGCTATTGGTGATGATCTCCACAAAGCAATGACACATCTTTACCACAAGCCGAACGCTGCCAACATTTTCTATCAACGCCCTGGTATGGACTCCTTGTGTGAAAATCCTTCAGAAGTAGCATACCACCTGATCAACGCAGGGAGGCGTGACTCTTTTTCTGGTGGAGCGGCGCTATGTCTGCTTCAAAAACCTCGGTACCGTATTCCAACCCGAAAACGCGCAAGATACTACTTAAAAGCCAGCCCATATATCGTTGTTTGTGATAGAAGTGTGCTTGTAGCCTGCTCGGAAACATCTGGCTTGCCATATATCATCCGGTAATCCATGCTTCGCGGTCACTCCTCCAATTACAAGCAAATGGCTTACCAGACTGTTTACTCGTCTAGTTGCCGTTCACCGTTTTGAACGCACTACCTGCACGTTGCAGTACAATTTTGAAGTATGCCGCGCGCTTTGATTCCAGGATCTACCAGCATTCCAGTATGCATGGACAAGATTAAAAAAGCATTACCGAGAAAGGCTTAAGGACAGCTCAGTCTGTGCCTCCAGCGTTTTGGTTCTTATTGTTCTGGATTAGCAGATACAAACAAAAAAACTATGAGCCACATGATGCAGTTTGCCTCCGACACTGTAATACGAGCAGTGATATGGCAGTGATAGCGTCCGTTCAGTAACATGCGTGTCACCCAAGCAGCATCAGAAGCAGCAAGACGATCACAAACTATCTAGGTCTAATGAATCACCGTGAAGGCGCAATTCGGTGAAATCACAGTTTACACTAAGCACGCTGCTAGTAGTTAAGCGGACTGGTTCATTCCAAACAGATCACAAGTTAAAGTGAATCCGCACCCGCGTGTACAGACCAGAGAATAGGATGTTGAAGGCGTGACGCACTGTCTGGAAGTCCGCTCACAACTTGCAAGCTCGTTCGTTTGCGTATGACGCAGCGGCGAAGGAGCACTTGGAGGTGCAGAAATACCTATGCGATGAGCGCCGCCTTTTCACGAAGCTAATGGGGATTCGTCAATAGTGAATCGTCTGCGGTAAGTCCTGGAACTCACGAGCTATTGTTCCCATAGAAGAAAACCTTGCTGTTCTGCTGGGAAGAGGGCAAGCAGTGTGAAACAAAGCTCTACTAACACGATCACTGGCTTTCCATGGTGCGAAGGCAATTACGACGGCACAGGAGTTGCGTAATCGTGTCATTTGCAACCGGAGAAGAGTTTGACTGGCCAAACTGCTTAAGTGCAAACACAAACAACGGGTAGCAAATTATGTTCTCCCAGAAAGCACGGTACATTGTTTACATATTGGCTTCACAAAAGGCACGCAACTAGTGAGTCGTATGTCTCGCCACTGTGTACTCTTGCCGTTGCATTCCGACGTAACATACTGTCTGCAGTCCCAAAAGGTAGGCCCAAAACAGAACCGGTATATCAAAAACGAGAACCGCACCAGCAACAGCTTTGTAAAAAATGTAAGTGCTGTCGGTGCTCAGCCATATGTCCCTGCGCTGCACACAAATATTACGGCATGCAAACACAATTTGGCATCAGCAAACGCATTCATAAAAAGCTCTGGAGAGGCTGTACAGCACGTTGACTGCTTGCACCCTGCATATTATCCCGAGTATGATACGCACAGCCTAGGAACTCAAGAATGTAGATCCACGCCATGTATGTGCCTTCGGCAAGACTACTTGGAATGCTGCTTGGCATGGCTCACGTCGCTGTAACAAGCTTTTCTGACATATGCATATCCTAAGCCATCTGTACACTGCTGTAACAGATCTGGCGTTTGGTCTTGTACAAGGTGACTGCAGTAACGTGTACAGTCACGCGAAAAAAGAGCACGCCGCTTCACACATTCGTCTACGTTCACCACTGTTCATACGAGTGAAACGCACTAGCTGCCGCATTGAATCTCCACTCCTGCTTTTTAGCCATGCATGAAACGGGAGATATGGTAAAGCAAGGACTTGATTTTGCAAACGTGCAGGCCGATGTTGCATCGCGGCCTGTTCAGTGACTCATAAGTGGCTTGACATACACACGCCAATTACCTGGCATTACAAGTCAAAACGGAGTACCTTGCGGCCTTTTCTACAGTACGTTCTGAATCGCGACTGAACATACAACCTGTACATAAGCACGGTTAGTGCTATCGAATGGTTGAGGGCATCTGCGAAAGTTGTACTCTGGTAGACGTCACGACATACATTCAAACAATAGCCAAAGTCAACGCCAATGTGCAGCAAGACACAAAAACACCGGCTTGGCGAATGCTCCAAAACGCGCTGCTTCAGTGACACAGAGTAGTATCTCTGCTGGCGTGGCAGTGGCACCAGTGGGCACGCGGCAGGCTGAGGGAGACGTACGCTCTGCAACCATCAAAAGTATTCAAGTGTCTAACGTGCGAACGTGTGTAACGCGGAAACTAATAAGGTATAGACGTGAGGGGCATTGTGAGGGGATATCTGCTGTAGCGGCACAACGTATGCTCCCTCGCAACCATTCACAACAACGTGATTGGTTGAAGTTCATCTGCGGACTGATTTGATTAGCAGGTACAGGCAACATACACTTGAAGCACTCATACCACTCAAGTGCTAGAGCTAACCGGCGCGAGAAGCCTAAAGCGCGATAGCAAACTACGTGATTTGCAGGTTGTTGAGCATTGCAATGCATAACCGACAGTTCCACTTGCGAGGATACGTAAGGCACCGCAAAACCTGGTTGATCACGACTGTACAACTAACTTGAGAAACCGAACGGTGATCGATGACTGCTGTTGTCTACATCATCGAACTCACTCCCTACAAGTCAATATCTCCGCGCGACGCCCCAAGCATCAAAGAAGCAATTTTTGATATCGGATGCGCGACTGTGGAGCTTTGAAGGATCTCGCAAGCAGATAATTGTGGAGGCTCATTGGAGCCGACAACGAAGAGAGTGTACGTCAAGCTCGCAGCAACACAGCAGCTGTACAGAAATCGAATTCTAACAGAAAGGCCTCTGGAGAAGATGACGCACGTCCTTGAAGGACAAAGAAACTTTTGCAGACCCTCACATAGCAAGTAAACCGCACAAACGATTATCTTCAGCAGCCGTACGAATAAAATCCGGGCGCGCCTGCGCCTGCTGCCACATGTTGCGAATAGTACTTACAGGCTGAGAATTCAGCAAGCCCCATCATAACTGTGGAACGATTCTTGCAGCCAGACTCCCGTAAATCAAATGCATATTCTCAAGTACGTTGGTACACAACGCGAGCACCATCATGAAACGAATAGTAGTACCAGTGATCGCAGTTAAGCACTGCAATTGAGCTTCTACTCATACGCAACTTCCAGATGTTTTAGACGTACGCAGGAAGATATTCAAATCGTTTCTTATCCACCTCAACGCCAAACTCACGTGCTGTAAAACGCCGCATGGCTCCCCCATTTCCATCGTCTCGAGCGATAGTCTCGGCAGATGGGCGGCGCTTGCTGTGAACTCATGGCTTTGACGCATAAGTACGCAGAAGTTTACAAATACTAGCTGTAAACCACTAGTACACACCTTCTGTAGTATCCAGTAGCAATGAGCAACAGTACATGAAGTGAAATAGTTTGCACTGCTCAGTACAAATGTGGCCAGTACAGCCCTCGATACGATCCTCAGCATGTCCCAACGTGCTCGCTTGGAGATGGCACAAAGGATAAAGGAGTGACAGGATACGGAAGCATATATTGGCAAGGAAGGACTGAGCAGCAGCGCACTCACCAGCTGTCTCCAACAGATCTCTAGCTGTCTATGGGCAAGTAGAAGTTGTGCGGCTCCACCACGCCATCATCACGAGACGATACCCAGCCACTACAGCCTACAACCGTTCGCAGCACATTTTCCACATTGCATACAAAAGGTAGTGTAAGCGTAGATGTGTGAGACAACCTACAACCTGAAAGCGGCTCAGAGAGCTCCGGGTAGAGCAGGTTTGACAAATGCGGCGTAGCTACGCTTAGGATACTCAAAGTAAAATTCTCAAATTAAAATTCTGGATTCCAGGACAGCCGAGTTCCGGCCCAAATCCCATTTGACGCACAGGCTATAACGTCAAGAGGACAACATGAAAACACGTACAGGACTCAAAAGATTTGCCGCAACTACAACAGAAAAGGTGCTGCCCTTTAGACGCTCCTACGAGACCTACCTGGCTTGCATATGTTTTGCGGTTGGCGGGAGAAACTCGCCAGTACTGCCAACAGCAACGGCCACAGGCCATTTTAGGGGCAAAGAGTAAACACGAACTTAAAAAACTGTGACGCTTTTCGGGGCACCAGAAACGCAAAGACGTACGTGGTCTGGCAAATAAAGCCATCTCCAATATGCAAGGTTAGTATGCACGTACATTCTGAATGACCAGAATGTCTACTAAATATCTGATTGGAACAAAACTGCTGCTCGCTTGTGGCTCGAAGGTACTCACCGTACTCTCAAGGCAGTCGTCCGCTTTGGAAAAGATACCCCGTCCACTACCAGTGGCTAGGCCGGCTAGCAAATCCTGCAGTCTTTGAACATTTGCAGATCGCCACCAAACAATAAAGTTGATTTCGTCAGACGATGGCAAGATTCTCTTATCACTCGCAGTACAAACTGCGCGACACCCACGTTAAAACAAGGCGTGACCTAAGCAAAATGCACGGGCAATATGCCCCCTCGCATAGTATATTGCTATGCAAGGGGGCATATTGCTTGGCTGTTGTATACCATTTCGCTGGTAGTTTTGCTTAGCAAGTTAACGCAACCCACGCCCTGAAAATGCACTCGTTAGGATTAATATCCTGCCACCTATTCACGTTGGAGCAATTGGAGCACGCACTGGCGTCCGGAAGACGAGAGGCCTTCCCGACACATGAGCCTACTGCTGCCAACAACCTTAGTCCATCGCGTACGTCCTGCACAGTGGAACACAGCAGTTTAGCGCCAAAATAAAAGTATTGTGATTGGCTCCATCAATTCCGGCACTCCGGCATCAGACCCAATAGGAGCTCCACGCAGGCATGAACCGTGTCGCCACCGCAGATAAAACAGAAAACACCACACTGGAATTTCCCCGATGAGGCAGAAGGCGAATCCTCAACTCAGTGCACCACAGTGATGCGTAGCTTGTTTCAAACAGAAGCGTACATCCTGGGGTTTGAAAAAGAGGCCCCATTTCCAGCCATCTGATCTATAATTCCACATAAGCTTAGGCTAATGCATAAAGCTCATGGTTTTCAACTATTTCTCTGCGAAAAAAAAAAGCAAGGAGCTGGCAGATTAAGGGTCCTTTAATTGGGCCCAAGCAAGTAGGCACCTACAACCTGCCAGGTTGACAAAATGCATGTTAGCTGAAGCCAAGCCAATCATACAATTGCTTCTCAAACTAAAATTTGATAGAAACGAAAGGCTTTTCATGGGTATATTGTCTTCATCCATCAGGAAGGAAAGCATAGAAAGGTATGCATCGCATGCAACATCACAGGCCGGCAGGTTGGTGAGGGGTAGTTGGGTGTTTTTTGTAGTTAAAAGCAGTCATCCAAAACTCTGTCATAATCACATCATCTTCTGCCGAATGCCTGTACTGCACGCCACTCACTCCCTGTGTATCCCATAGTTCGTCGAACTTTCAGCATGAGGCTAGTTTCGGTGCTGTGATAGAACCGGTTTCAGCGTGCACCGAGCATTGCATTACAGTTTCCGTAAAAGTTGGTAAAGCGGGCGCTGCTCCTACAGAGCTTTACCGGCATGCTGCCGTGGCTGCACATGTCGTTTTGCCTTGGAACATCCGCCCGGGAGAGAGGCAGAGTTTACACTTCACGCGTCACGGCCTATCTGTACAGTCGTGGACGCTGGAGCCGGAACTAATTTCTACTTTGAGCTAACCAACGCAGGCATTCCGACCTACTCTAGGTATTCCCTGAAGGGACACCGGAAGAACAAGCTGGTCTAGCCCCAGCAACGCTAGGGTCGGTTTCTCCCTAATGGTGGAGGAGTATATTAGGAAAGCGTGTGACGTACAATCTAGTCGATTGAGCCGCCTGTTGGCCCGTAACCAAACGCTTAGCCGTAGGGCTCCGCTTTCTCCCCAGAACATCGCTCAATGGAACGCCACTACTGCATCAGAAATCCTGTGAAGCGGTCTAGTATGCTTTGTCCCACACAACTGCACCACCACATGAACACAGCGCAAAACGCCCATGAAGATATGCGCCTCGGAAAATTGCAGTAGTAGGATGTGTTCCTATTCTAGCCGAAAATTCGCTTTTACTGTGGCAATAACGATGAAAATCCCCAAATGGTGCAGCGCCAAACGCACAAGCTAGCGGTCCAACTGCGCTCAAGTGTGAAATGCCCTCAGGTCTACGCAACGAAGGCACCTGGGCAGCGCTTGGAAAAGTTATCCACGCCTTCCTCTACGCATTCTTGTGTGGATGACACCAACCGTCAAGAGTATTGCAACAAGCAAACCCTGCTGTAGCTTGGAGATATCTCTGCGACGGCAACCGAAGGCAAATGACCCTCAGGCTCTCCCCCGTTTGGCGTAAGTGAAAAGAGGAAGCATGTCCGCCAGAGCTCTTGATATAAAAAGTGTATGGCGATCAACGCACAACCTGCATGTGCCAAAACAGTTAGGACATGCAAGTTGAAAATCGTCTCAGAGGCGTGGGTGCTGCAAAAAATGCCACTCGCTCAGCACGATGCTGATAGCATGCCAGTGTCCGCGCAAATCCTTTGTGTACAAGATTCTAGGAGAGTCTTCCAACAACCGATGATGCAGAAGGAAAATATCAGTGCGAAAAGCAAGCAGGACTATGGGGCAGGATTTCAGGTAAAGATACCCACCAGCCACAAAAGAAACATTTTGCTTTGACTAACGTTTTGATTGAAATCACTGTCAATTGCCAAAAAGCGTGCAGTCCTCTAAAGGTAAATTCGTAAGCACCTGGTTGTCACAGCCTACGATTGTAGCATTCCCTGGCTAAGTAGGGCATGCGACGCACACTCTACAGGAAGCGTTTGTCAACTCAGCAAGTTTATATACACAAGTGGCAGCCTGCAGCCTTGCCACTTTTACTTGGGATGGGAAGTCTATCTCACTAAGTTAACGATAAGTAGTTCATTTCTCCACATGATCAGCGTACCATACTTGGGAGACCCAGCAATAAAAACATTAGAACATGTTTGGAGTGGGAACAATCACAGGAGTCGTTGTGAAATGGAACTAGAGCAGCACCGAAAAAGGGAATGCTTTCTAAACAGTTTTCGTATATAAGCAACGAGAACGTCCATCAATGCGTAATGAATAATGCGCAGACCAGCGAAATCCTGAAGAAGCCGGCTAGCGCATGCCACACACCACACCGTAAGCTGTGGGGCATACCAAACCTCAAGAGCACACCACCCACTTGGCTTGGTTCCAAAAGTAAGCACATTCTATCAGGCTACAAAATATACACTAAATGGCGTACTGTCTGTAGGTGATGGAAGTTTTCCTTCATGGATGTTTCATCAGCTAGCAGCGAACTTGAACGTTTACTACAGACCTCTTAATTATGTTTGTCCTGCTTCCCCCCTTCCCAACAAGACAGATATAATTTTGATCGGTAAATAGCATGCACCAACCGTGTAGAGCAAGGAGAAGTAAACTCATGCATCATGAAACGCTTTTGTTGCATTGAACACAATTTCGTTGTCAAAATGTGTGTACCACAGACGATACGCCGACAAACCGAACAGAGCGCATAACGCAGAGTGCAGACCGGGATCTTATATGGGGTTGTCTATCGAAAATGAGATTCCACAGCATAAAAAGCTCACAGGCTAGAAATACAGCGCAAAACCATACACTTACTCTAGTGCACGTTCCTCTAACGGCCAGGCCTCACCTCATTCCTACCTCAGCATTTTGCCGGTGGCTAAATGCGCCGATAGTGTGCTAGAATCAAAAATGTCTTTATGATTAGCAGCGGCTGTACAATGAGTGATTGTGACCAACACAATACAGCCGCCATTGCTGGTAAGAAAAGAAAGAACCTAGCGTACAGAGGAAAAGATGCATGCCTGGAGACTTTTCATGAAGCAGCAATCATGTGTTCCCATTGATGCAACACACTGCCTGTGCTCAACGTTGGTGCCAGGCTTTCTTCTCATTTGCCATCAATAAGCAACACCCAACTCCACTGCAGCTCAAGAATGGCGAAAGGCAGCAGTCACGATTCATACTCCTGTACAGGTAATCCAGGCACATTTCGTAATGAAGGCCGCTGTGGTTAGGGGCACTGCGATCACAATCGTCAGAGCCTCGAATGCTTTATTAAGTGTGTTTTGAAGCAGACTTGGCGCCCCCAAAATGGTGAATGACATCCAGTTCACCTGAATGATGCTCACCGCACTTTACACGAAAAGGCGGTTCTGCTGTAACGCACTCGGGCTGCACAAGCACCACATTCCTGTAAACCGAATTTGCTTACACTGTTTTAGGCAAATTAAACAGAGCCTCATTGCATGCGCGGAGTTCAACACGAGACTCACGCCCTTCGATAGCAACCTGGTCGAATGCTTGCCAGAACCTGGGGGAAGAATGAGCAAAGGGCAGAGTCACGTATACAGCTATCCAGGTCGTATTGAGAGACCAGGATGAGGAGGTTGGATTCAAGACGAACTGCATAAGATGGTTTATGGCCAATAAGGCCTACTACTCAAACATGGGAGCTAAACGGCTGTAGGGATACAGTTACTCTAATAGCTGATCTTCGAGCAACGAATAATAGTTGCGCGCATGGATTTTTGAAGCGAGAGAATGGTGATAAACAAAGCAACAGCAGTAGCTGCATTTCCAGAAACTAAGCAGATATTGTCATCAATGGCAGCTAAGGCATTTCTCTGAGGCTCCCATAAACACGTGGAATACCTGACATACATGCTGAAATGCACATAGCCCTGGCACAGTGCTGTAGAGAGTTCACACGTACCGCCGTTTCAACTTGAAAAAACCCAGACCAACGCATTAGCGAAGTCTTCCGTGATAGTCAGCAAGACGGCGTCGCAAGCAACGGCGCATATGGCAAACTCCGAAGTTCAGTAGTGTGTTATGTTGAGGAACCAAACACCAGATTGTGACGATGGTGGAGCAAGTCAGGCTAATTAATGCTCGCCTTCAGAAACTTCTTGCAAAGCAACGCGAAACGTGTGTGCGGAATAGACGGTTGTGCGCGAAACTACTCAACAAATGAGTGCAAAAGGACTACCATCTTTCCGCATGGCAGCGCAGTTAGCTGCTGTTACAGTTCCTCTTCTTTGCATACGCCTGACCCACATGCTTCGAGTTCGATACAACACCTAAGGGGCCTGAAAGCCCTGATGCAAAAAAGATCCAGTCAAAATGTTACTGCTTCATCATGCCTGATGCTCAGTGCTGCAGCGAGAACAACGGCATCCAGTTTCCGTGGGAGTTAGCTAGGCCTGCGGCAGCAGTCGACATAATTTCTGCACATTTTTTCAACGACAATCCAAGAAGTTATCGCAAGACTGGTTCATACAAGCAATATTCCGCTTGTTGCTCTAGGCTACCTAAAGTTAATCCAATGTAGCTTAGGGGACCCAACAGGTCTTTTTAGCCCCTTGAAGCACCCTCCGCGCAGCAGTTGACTCACGTTCTCCAATTGCGCGTAATGTTGAAATGAATTTTTACACTAAAACGCTGAAACGAATAGGCGAAAATCCGTGTACCGCTATGTCCGTCCCGTGCGTCTAGAGTCTTGCTATGCTATGATAACAGGCATTCTGCGAATGATCTACTGTTTGGCGCACAACCTAGGACATCAGACAGTGGCATGCATGGAGACGAACTTGGCTGGCAGACTTCCTTAAAGTACACGCCCTAATATGCTAAGCATGAAGAAAAACGTGGTACGACTGTTGGAAAGAATCATTACAATCCCTGCTTCACCTCGTGAACTTTTCGGTACATGGAATGCAGACGCACCGCCTGCAGGCTTCAGCACACGTTGCTCATAATCCATAAGGCACAGAGCGAGCGCTGCCAATCGGAGTTAACAGTTTGCCAGGTCACCGTAAGCTGGGCTTGCGTAATCTCGCAGTCTAAGCATCTGAATATCCAGAAGCAGGTTTATAACGAGGTGGAAACATAAAGAGTAATGCACGCACAACCTGCACACAAACTCCAGACAACTCTTTCGCCCCATGCCCGTGTGCTCTCATTTTCAATAAGGCGTGTTAGTTTCTGTTTCCCACCGAGAACAACATACCTTGTCTAGAATGAGGGGAAACGACACATGGAAACTGCGAAAACTCGGATCATTGATTGCTTCAGGCATATTGCTGATGAATACGGCAGTCCAAACGTACAGGCTGCAACGTATAGTCAGGAGTCTTGCTTGGTACAGTAGTAGCAAAACAAACAAAGTATCCCCCAACTTCAAGATACATTCTGGTGGATCCGTGTTGTAGAGGGCATGGCCCCGTTAAACACCTACAACGAACAGCTGTACCAACTAAAGACTTGGCTTTGGCACAAGGTAACCCCCGGGAACGAGGAAGTGGACCTTCTTCTCCAAACCGTTCTGTGGACTTCCATTTCCACCCTTTTGCAACCGTCGATTCAATATAAATGCTGTCCACGTGAAACACACCATTGTTACCTCGCATCAGTAGCAGGCCAGTAAAAAAATGGGGGTCACCAATTTAACAAGTGGCTCACTAGCTGCAGCATTAAGGGAACTCAAAATTTGCTTTGGCAATACGCGAATCCATTCTAATCTCGGTCCAAACAGGCTCAAGAGGACCTGAATATGCAAACGACACAAATTGTTCTTGGTCACCACCTAGGGAAAGTACGGCTTATCGAAATAAAATTGACACCGTTTACTCTAGGTTTGGTTTTTGGACATTAGCCGAAAACCTCCACCGATTGCTTTGTCACGTACACCCTAAGTGGCGAAGTAAATCCACCACGCAGGGGATGACTTGGGTTGTTTGTCCGAACTACTTCTTTCTCCTCAAAGGTCCTTGATATGTTTAGGCTAACCGAATGCATCGTTGAGGTAGTTACAGGAGCATCTTATCTGGTACCAAAACCAAATACATGACGCAGCGTCCCTTACACCCTGGACCGCATCATATTTGGGCACCTCGATTCCACGGTAGTATAAGGCGGTTCATTAATATTTCAGGATCCTTTTTCAAGGGAAGTTAGCTACAGACGGTCGCTAGATAAAAGACTGTCGCACCCTAGCAATTATGCGGAGAAGCGAGTATTCACGCAGATTTCTGCAGAGCGAAGCAATCTCGACACGCAGCTACCTGCACAACAGCACGCCAGATGCTCTTTCATAGGAAAGGCTCCGTTGGAAGCTTTGATGGGTCGGCGCACCAGCTGAAATCCCGGATATACAGCTCGACCAAAATTCAAGTGCCTTCCGCTCCTAAAAGGACAAGAGGCACTCCAGAGTCAACATGCCCATTTGATGCCTGCCTGTACGGGTACATCCGACACTTCGCCTCTGGAAAAACATTACCTTTCGGTTAGGAGTACTAGCACACGCTGCACCTCGGACGAAAAAAGGCATACCATCTGTATGGTGCAAAACTCGGGAGTTACGAAGTTTAAATATCACGTAGCACCCTCCCTTATAGCTCCGCGAATGATGTAGCAGTGGAAGCAAGGGCCGCCGACAAAGTAACAAGCCAGCAGCATGATGTGGTGCTGCACGCAGATGCGGCACTGTTAAAAACATCGCCAGTGAGGCCTGCCCTGCTGCGAAGGCAAATGAGTGGCAGTATCGACCGATGTCTGATACGGCAACACTACTGCTACGAGCAAACGAATTACTTTCTGCATTTAGCATGGGTCGCATCAAGTTGGAGTCTTCACGTAAGAAGCCGGTTGCCATGCATCATGTAGAGACATTGTGCTGTGCTGCAGCAGCAGGAATTGTAGGACTTGATAAGGGCTGACCTTTTCGGCCTCGCACAAGTTTTCTAGACGAGACAGCTGCGACACGAACGGTTCTAGCTTATACTTCCCTGCATTGAGGGAAGATGTCCAAAATCATCGGTCTTTTTGGAAAATTGCTTGCATTAAGGGCAATTCACTGAACAGGATGCGACGGCATTTACTCCCGCTGTTTTCCATAAATGTGTCAGCACAAGTTACAAACAAGCGCCTGATAGTATATTGGTCGCATTGCTTGGTTCGTCCGACACTCCCTACGGGAACCTGCTAAGAGGCCAGACAATGTTGTGCAACATACCCACTTCTCGGCGGTCAACGACGAGCCAGTCAATCATGGGGATGCAGGACAGTCACTCCGTAATCGTAGAATTATTGTGCCGAATGCTGAGTGGCAGCTTACTCCCTTTACAGAAAACAGCCTGTTTCAAAATGATTTCATGGGTACGGTTGTTGAAATCAGAGCGTCACCGTACAAGTGAAACAACCGCTGGCCAATATAGTAGCAGCATCTTAGAAAGCCCGTGTTGATTTCACCTGGTAGGTAGGTTACAACGCAATTTAGTCCGTGGTGGCTCTGAAGCCTCCTTTGTAATATATCGATTTGGGAGCCTAAGATTAGATGCGCTGCAGGTACTTGAAGGAACATGTCGCTCTCAAGCAACTGCACTCAGGGGGCGGTGAATGAAATGCACGACACACTTCCTGGAGATTCGATTTCCTGTACAAACGCCTACCTTGCACATTTCGACGTCAAACAGAGGGCCCAGCAGAAGCCTGTGAATATATGCAATAAATTAATACCTCATCGGACGGAACTCGATAACCATTCAATTAAAGAAGAAAGGAGAACGTCCCTGATATAATCACAAGCTAACAATGCACCCTAAGCATGCAAGTTGAAATTCATCTCAGAGCGAGCTTCAAGATCCGATATGCCTCTTCACATGCCGCTGTCACGAGATATCAAGACCTTTCTCCAAAATTTGCGCTGCGTCATGAAGGATGCAGCGCACTCCCTGGACGAGTAAGAAGTGATTTGCTTATGCATACTGTTCACATAAGCAAACAAAACTGCAGATGGCAATAAGCAACATCAGCCTTGTGTTTGTGTGTGCGGAAGTCCTAGCTGTGCGGGCCTACTCTTTGGCGACGTTAATTAATGCATGCGGCTCACGCTCTACGTTTTTTAAAGAGCAAGTCAGCAGTGTCATCTGCAAATTGCACAATCGAGAGAAGCGGTGAATGGTGCGGGCTTCGCCAAATACAAACATTGGCAACTGTCTTTCCCGTCGAGTAAAAGTCTCTCTGTTTGCATAGTGCGTGACCATAATCCGCCTGGTCTGTCATATAAGCTGGAAACTAGCTCACGTCACGTAGCACTTGTTCGTTCCCTCTGCAGGCTGTGCCGTTGCCTTGAAAGCAAGCGTCGAGGCCTGAATTGATATTCATGGAAATGAAAGAAATGCATATATCTGTCCGTATAGGCTCGGCATCTTACGGGGTGAGCCTCTGCGGCAGTCTGTAAGCCTGTGCATCTCACGGATTGCTTGCCATTCACTTTTCAGGTGCCGGTGCCCTTTCGCTGACACAAACGCTTGTGTTTTCTAAGTCACCAGTGCTTGCACCGACGTGGCCAGTCCCACTCGTGGTTTTACATTGGTTTCTTTTTATCGTCTATATTGAGTTACAGTGTCAGCATAGTTGATACGCCTTCCTCAGGGACCTTGAAAACCCAGTGTCTCAGGCTATTTCATTCAGAACCCTGCTATCCACCAACGGGCGGACCCATACGATCCTGCGCGAACCTTGAGTTTGGTATCCGTATGATACGCAGCAATTGGAAGGTTGGAAAGTCCTGGCTTGACCGACATGACCCCAATTTCGGGTTGCATTGGGTAATACAACCAAAGAACTCTCAGAAATTTCACTGGGCACCCGCACTGTCCCTACACAGCCGCAGAATATTGTAATGGTAATGTCTGTTGAACTGCTGCCGAAAGTTCTACGACGTTTGATATTGATGCGCATCGCAGCAGCAGCGCGTCAAAATATCTGGGAGGCTTTGATAGCCACAGGCCAGCTAGTTTGGTTTTGCATGCGGTGTCTCCCACTCACTTTCTGTTATTTTTTAACACAGGTACCATGTTGAGATGGATAATGAACAATTATGAAACACGCGCTGAGTTGGGAAGTGTTGCGCATGATCCAATAAACAGGACAGGAAAGTCTTTCTGTTTGCAGGTCCGCAAAGAATGTTTGAAATTCTGATGACTCATGTGCGCAAAAAGTTAATACGTGCATGGTTGATTAGAGCCATTTCGTGTTTGTTAAACTAGCCAGTAGATGTGCTAAGACAAACAATCTTCAGGAGGACAGACGAAACTGATCGCATGCATTTTATTGGGGATTTCACAGAAATCGCCTCGCGGTGAGCGCATGAGTTTTTCTTGTACGTCTGTCGGTGGTAGCTCGAAATACAACACTCTGTCAGCCATTACCATTCATGCGAACCTAATTAAGCCACGACGTGTAGAAGTACGCTTTCGCTCAGTCCTATCCAAGTCAACAATGTCATGCATTTTGTCTAGAAGTCCATCTGAAAGCAAAGCAGCCGGGAAGGTCGTACAGAATTAGAGGCTGACTATCTTTTGATCTCTAGCAATGACTGACGCACTTTCTGAGCCCAGGCAAAACCAAAACCATTTGGAGTTGCTTCACAAGCTGTCAATCCTGGTAGTTAAACAATCGTAGATGCCCCTATATATAGCTTAATGTGCGATTGACTATTCTGACGCTCATAGAAATCCGTAGATATTATTAGGTGCCGCCTCTCATCAAGATTTTATGCCATACAACAACTTCCAGATGATATAATAAGTAAAATGGCTGCCCTACTACCGTTCTTTCTGAAGGTCATGTTGTGTCAGTGTACAATCCAGAAAGGAACGACATTTTGTTGGGTCAAACGCAGGCGCCAGAACTGATACTTTGGCAATTCAAGAGGCGGCAGCCATCCGTTATTTTCCATTTTACAGTAGTCAGCCGCTCTTCCCTGCACCAAAACAGCGCCTTAAGCCACAGCATTGGACCAAGCATCCAATCAAACACACAGATACACGTCAAGCTCTGCAAAATCAACGCTCTTTCTGCCCTGTCGCAGTGTAACCCTCAAGCCGTCAGGGCACACGGAGAAGCTGTATACAGAACTGCAATCCTAGAGATATCTGCAGCCACGAAAAACCTTTCGGCCATGCACCATACGCAAGATGCACTACCACACATATCCATATGCAACGTTCCCACAAAAGCGCATGCACAGGCCAACGGAAAACAACCCATGCGTCGCACCCCATGCCGTCGACCCCTGTCTTCAGCCTCGCTGCAATTTCCCGACACAAGTTCAGTATAGTTGGCAAACAATTGGCCCTGCTGTAGCAACACAAATGCAAGGACCCGGCCGCCTTCCAACGACCATGCGAACACCTATTCAGCAACTTCTTGGGAGGCATGCACATACACAACCTACCAAATTCAAAATCTAGTTCCACTGCACAGCAAAAAAGTAAGGGGAGCAATTCCACTTGCGCAGGTTTTGTAGATGCAGTGATACTTGTCCTAACAAGTGCCGGCCCCGCCGTTCATCACTTCTTCCGGAAACCGGGCATCTTGCCAGCAGCAGGCAGCTCCTTGGGGGCCATCCGCACAAGCAACGGCCGGCCGAGACCCGCACCTTCTGTGTTGACGCACTAAATGCTACAATTCGCGATATTCAACATCCGCGTCCCACACAAAACGGCATGATGGATAACACCACAACATGCGCTCAGATGCGCCAGTGTTCGGCATCCTGCCTGAATATGTCACTACAATACTTGTAGACAGCAAAGATGGGTCAACTCACCCGTTGGCACTGTTGGAGATACCAGGGACTATTTTCATAAACATTAGCGGGCGCTAACCAGTGCAGATAGCGAAGGTCACCACGCACGATCTGTTCCTCTCAGTCCGTCGATACAGCAGTTGCCAAGATAGGACGCCCCTTCGCCAAATTCGCCAGCTCAGTACTTAATCCACCAAAGCATACCGAACTCTCCCCCTAGACATCTCTGCAGCCAAGCAAACCCCTTCGACCACGCAACATATACAAGATGCAATGCCACGCGTATCCAGATGCAACGTTCCCACAAAAGTGCATGCACAGGCCAACGACTAATAGCCCTTCCATCTCGCGTCGTCGTCGATTCCGGCCTTCAGCCTTGCTGCACTTGCCTAATGCATATTGCAGAACTAGCCG
>NW_024013645.1:0-662 GCF_000499745.2 Eimeria mitis | reverse complement strand
TACTCGAAATAGAAATCATCGGCCATAAATATGAGGGACTGCTTGACACCGGCGCATCCCGCAGCTTTATTCGTCCAACGGTAGTAGAGGAGCTGGAGCTAAAGGTGCAAACCCTTAAGGTGCCTTACTCATTCACGGTGGAGAACGGCGCCACAATCCATATAGACAAAGAGATCCAGAGGCTGACGATGCTGTGTGGGGGAGAATGTTTCACGGGGGACTTTCTAGTCGGCCCCATCCCATTCCCAATAATACTAGGAATAGGCTGGCTAGTAAATCATGACGTGGCCTGGTACTTCCAATTGGACAAAATTAGAACCTACGTTAATGGAAGATGGTGCAACCTCGCCGTCCTAAGGAGGGGAAGAGACGTGAACCCTCACGGGAAAACGAGGAAAGCGGAGCAGGCAAAGTCTGCGGCAGATCGGGCTTACGAGGAACTAGCAGCCCAGGTGGCAAGGATGACGGTGGAGGAGGCGACGGCATTGTTATGACCCCCACCTGAACGGTATAAATCGAGACACAAGGCAGGAGAGCGGGTGAAGATTAAGGACATACTTCGGCAAGCGAGAGAGGAGACGGCGAACCTGGAGGGGGCACTTGAGGGACTACACTGCGTGGTTGCATTACCTCCTACGAAACCTGACCGGGTCGTTCACGTA
>NW_024013644.1:0-662 GCF_000499745.2 Eimeria mitis | reverse complement strand
TGGTGTTTGGGGCAAGCGAAATTAAAATGTCCGACGACTGTTGGAAATCCGGATTTACTGGATGGGAATTCCGGGTCATTGTCGACAGGAGCAATTCAGGACTCCGCGGGAAACAGAACCTGTGGTATCGCCGCAGGATTTCTGCTGGGAGAGTAAGCTAAAGAAAATGCATCTGCCTTTACGGTGCCTTCATTTCCGTGGTACACATCGCGCCGTAGTTCCCATGATCCTGTGTGGTATGTAGGCTGTATGCACGACAGCACGACACAAAATAAGGGGAGGAATAGGCGCCTACGCCTAAATATAGGGGCAGTTGTTTCGAACTCTCATGATCTGTAAGAGGATGTTATAGAGTAATCCTCGCAGAAAAGTGGAGATTATAAAGCACTCCTCGCACAAGGTGGAAAGTGGAAAAAGAGTAGTCACTGTCCGTCCCTGTTGCCGGTGTTCTGGTGGCCCACTGGATGCACTGCAAACTCATGTATTCCTCCTGCCTCATTTGTCCAGAAGGAGTTTATTGATCATTTATTTACAGAATGCAACCTCCTGACCCGTATTTGGGCGCTGCGTCGAAGGAGACGTGCAGCCACATTCCAGGGACAGTCCCCCTGCATCGACGTCCAAACCGCGCAGGCGTCGTAACTTTGTGGAACTCAGGACAC
>NW_024013643.1:0-662 GCF_000499745.2 Eimeria mitis | reverse complement strand
GGTTTAGGGTTTAGGGTTTAGGGTTTAGGGTTTAGGGTTTAGGGTTTAGGGTTTGAGGCGTTGTGTGGGGTTTTATAAAAAGTAATAAAGTGTTAGATAAGCATTTAAATATTTTTTTTTATTTCAGCTAAACCCTAAACCCTAAACCCTAAACCCTAAACCCTAAACCCTAATGGTCTCCGCATGCAGCAGCGGCAACGCCGACTCTCTACAAGCTGCTGCGCCTAAACCCTAAACCCTAAACCCTAAACCCTAAACCCTTATATTTTAAAATTTTTAAGAATAAGCTGAAACCCTTTCTTATTTTTGTTAGGGTTTGAGGGACTGGGCCGCATGGCCCCGTAAACCCTAAACCCTAAACCCTAAACCCTAAACCCTAAACCCTCGTTTTTTAGATCCAATACATTTCATCCCTTTCTTCGCAGCCTATTTTACGTGTATTTCACAAACCCTAAACCCTAAACCCTAAACCCTAAACCCTAAACCCTAAACCACCGATTGGAGCCGCAGTAGCTGCATCCATGCTGAGGTGTATCGACAGCTGCTGCTGCAGCTTGCTGCTGCTGCAGCAGCAAATAAGCAGCAGCAACGTGGCTGCTGCTGCTTCTCTCTTACGTGCTTCCTCCAGGCAGCAGCAGCAGCAGCAGCAGCAGCAGCAGCAG
>NW_024013642.1:0-662 GCF_000499745.2 Eimeria mitis | reverse complement strand
CTATGCAGAACAAGGGAATAATCAGATGGCCTGCAGATACAAACAGGAAGCCCGAACCAGCATATAGCCTGGCTTTCCTTCAAATTAAACTTAATGTCGCTTTGTCCCCGACGACGCCAGAAGCGTCATCTATCCAGCCCCAACGTACTCACTTACACTAAACTAAACCATGACGCAATCAGCTGGCGTTACCTCCCACTGCAGAAGAGCAAACTGAAGTTAAGCAACCCTGTTTCCGTGCGACTCCTACAGCAAACATATACCTACCGCCAATGACAGACGAGAGCACCACTCCTTTGGATGTTCCCATCTCTGCGGTATTAATAGGAACGTCACGTAGGGTGTAACATCCCTCTAGCAACACGAAGAAGATGGACGCCATGCTGCAGCAACCATGCATGCAACCACCCAGGTGCTCGGTGCGCATACGAGACAAACAACCTGCACGTTGCTTCATTGTTTTTTCGTTGCTTGAAGGCAGCGATTGCAGCACAAATGGAAAAGGCGGTGCCTACTAGGTAGCGGCCTGTCCGATAGCCAGAAGCTGAAACTTCCAACAATTCTTTCCCTGGCGGCTCTGCATGAACCGCATTGGCAAA
The DNA here is from genome assembly GCF_000499745.2 of Eimeria mitis. NCBI lineage: Eukaryota > Apicomplexa > Conoidasida > Eucoccidiorida > Eimeriidae > Eimeria > Eimeria mitis. The sequence continues at coordinate 63 of NW_024013642.1, read as the reverse complement.
ATGAGTGCCGAAAGTATTACGAATTGCAGAAGCGGTCGCCATAAGTAGGGCAAAAGCCTGCGC
>NW_024013641.1:0-663 GCF_000499745.2 Eimeria mitis | reverse complement strand
TTGTTGTGTAGGCACAGCGTTCCTGTTGGGTACAGCAAAAACAAACACTCGAAGGTCTTTCCTGTACTCACGCCCGAGTTCCTCATGCAAGAACAGCGTTTCCCTTTCCCCATTACTTCATTCCTGGAGGCTGCAGGTTACGCGGGTTCTAATGTGCGGCTGCAGTGTAGCGACATCGAGAAGTAGGGACGAACGACTTACTCTAGGCGTTCGCGAGCAAATAGGGTACTGTGTCGAAGTTTGGGGAATTCGCTTATCCCATACTGCCTCTGCGAGGCCATCGGTGCAGTCCCTCTGTTCTGCTCCCCCCTCATATTCCTGCCACTCTGCATCATCTTGTGGTTGTTCCTCTTCCTCAGGCTCTCTTCCATCATTGAGGTCAGCTTCCTCCTGACGTACGCTTGCCGAGACGGGAGGACCTGCCTTCTTGTCGGCGGAAGAGTGGCTGGTGCTCAACATGCGGTCGACGTTGCCAGTCATTCCGGCTCTTCCGCTGCCACTCAAAGATGCAGCTTTTAAATATTCGGATTGCATATCGTATTTGGAGCAGGACGAAAAAGCACGGTGCGCCGCGCTTGGGGGCGATGGTGGACTGTATGACCAGTAGTCTGGCTCTTTCCCGAGGGACCCCTGTGCTCCCCCAGCCGCCTGCACTCGGGAGAA